>NC_071107.1:15295000-15477500 GCF_024256425.1 Clarias gariepinus
TGATTAGACAAAATCAACAGCTGCATCACCTTCAAAATGTGTCCATTAGGAATAAGCAAAAGAATAAGGATACATTTGATTGTTTGTTTTTTCACTGCTGTGTGCATTTTATGCATTTCGTACACATGCCTTTGAAATGTCTGCACTTGTGTTTAATGCATCCTGAGGACTAGGTGTAGATTGAACAGAGAAATGTACAAACACATTAGTTAGTTTAAAGGTTTAACTGAAAAAAGGAGAATTAATGAAACTCCCAGCTTTGATGGACTTTCAAGAAACATTGAACATGCAGATTAGGGGATTGCTGCACTAAGGTTTTAAAATATAATTTCTTTCAGACAGCCATGAAGGTGTATTCAGTGTATACAAATGCCAGAATATAAACACCGCTGTTCTCGAATCTCCGCCCAGTTGCCCAGGTCACGTGAGATCCTGTGTCTGAGATGAATGTTTTTGTGATGATACTGATGCCGTGGCAAATAAAGTCTGCCGTGTAGTCCTTCAGAGAGTGTGTGTATGTGTGCGTGGAAGTGTATTTGATCTTAATCATGATATATTCTCCATCAGCACTGTCACGATCCATCACTTAGCCATGGCCGCCCAGCCAAGGTGTGGCTTATTACACCACCCCGAAGCTCATGAATAATAAAGAGGGGTGAAAAGGCATCCAGACTGTGGCCCGCTGAAGCAATATCCCCACGGCAACGTGTCCCCCCCAGCCCTGCATGCCCCCTTCCATCACCACCTTCATCACCTCCATCTTTTCCACTCCCATCCCCCGGACCCCATGTTTATGCATGATGCCTGTTTCATATGTATCAGCCACATCATTTCTGCTGTTGTCCCCGGGACTGATGACACACTCTGCATTAAGAGTGATGACCTGCACACAAGGGCCCGCCACTTTCCCCACTTTACCGCCATTGTCAAAACAGCGGCGCAGTTTCCATACACACGACGCTAGCAGCTGTTGTTTCTCCTACCTTGGCATCGTCAGGAAGATGAAGAGGCAAAGCAGGAAAAAAAGCCCGAATGAGCGTGTAAGGATATGTGGGTGCCATATTCACAGTTTGCCAGCTCGTCGTCTATTTGTATCATATTATGAGAAACATGAAACAGAAAAGAAGAGAAAAGAAATCAAATAAAACAAAAAGAAAGGTGCTCTCTGCAGCTCAATGCCTCGTAATTAAGTTTGCCTCCCTTTTGGTGTCAGAGAAAGAGATGTGATTTGATTCCTATCTTTTTATGATTTTTTATGTTATTTTCTTTTTCCCTTTTTCACTCATTCTCTTCAACTGCAAAGATCTGAGCAGGTGAAGAATACATAATGCATATAACGGACAAGTAATAAATAGAATTTCATCAATATTTAATGATGGCGAATGCACATATCTGAGAACATTCCCACTTCAAAATAAATATTGTATTTAGTTTAAAAATGTGTTCATTTTTTTTTTCAACATCGTCTTTAGAGACGGTAACCAATTTCTACTATGATGCGAATCTTGTGTACTGTGCCCCAATTGATCTCAAATCATTTTGTAAAGCAGGTGTGTGTTTGCGCGCGCGTGTGTGTGTGTGTGTGTGTGTGTGTGTGTAGTTGTGCGTATTTTAAGATAGTTCTCTCATACCTGCTTGATTTCTTTGGACTCTCTGGTTGCAGGAAATGGAATCCTTCAGGATTAAGGCAGCCTTTTATGCAAAAAGAAAGAGAGAAAGAGAGAGAAATAAATAGGTAACGTGACTGAGCGTGCTTAACTGATGCCACACATTTCTTTGCTATGCATGCCTCCGATTACAGGAAGAATTTAAGGGTCAAGATGTTATATTACTTTAAAATCAGCAACGTGAGACTCTTTCCCTTTTTTATTTGTAATCCGTTTAACTTCGGTATTCACTGAAATATTAACAGGGAGGTCTCTCTGCTGCCGTTCTGTCTGCGCAGAACTACTTCTACAGTACTAATGTCCTATACCTGTCCTTCTTCACTTGTCTTTATTTCCACTTTGACCTTTCTTTCTTTCTTTCCTCCAAGCCACGGCCTTCTGAATATATCCCTCCCTACTTTTTCACACACTTTTTTTTTCCTCACTCTTTCTACCTTTCTCCTTGCCGTAGTCTTGTCCTCAAGCATTCCTTCACAACCTTCCTCCTGTTTAAGATCAGTGAGCCTGCGCTGGCCCTGTGCCCGTACACACATTTGTGTCTGTCTTTTGAGTGTTTTCAGAGGCCCATTAAACAGCACCTTGGCAGGACCAGTAACACTCACCTCACTCCCGAGGATGTGCAGAGAGAGAGAGAAAGAGAAGGTTATCGTATTCCCTTATCTACACCAGACAACCACATACATACACATGGAAGGCTGAAGGTAGCCATCCATGTGAAGGAAACCATGCATTCTACACACAAACTCAAGATACTGGAACTTGTAAACATGCCATGCCATGTTTTTTTTTCTTTTTCTTTTCTGTATTTCAAAAAACTAGGCTTGGTGTTTGTCTGCCTGGGGATTGGATGTGAGCGCTATAAAGCTATAGAGATGGCAGACTCAGGGGGGTTGCCTGGGACCAGGGCACAGGGGTGCTTGGCTTAAATTTGGGTATGCAACAACTGTGCCTTCTGCTGGCCAGTGCGAGAACATCATTGCAAACTCTGTTCGTGCGTACCTCCACACCCAGTATCAGATGCAGAGCCACACACTGCTAAATGCTGAAATATTTAGCATGCTATTAGTCAACAACAACGTTTGGGGTTAGTGACAGCGGAGACTTTAATCTGAAGGTAATTAAATGACGTAGTAAAAAAAAAAAAGATTCAGATCCGTTCTGTTGGGTATGTACTAAATATCTTCTTGTCCTGCTTTGCAATATAATAATAATTACAGCAGTGCATGAGAATATTCCAGAGGAAACAAGCTGTCTTTCCTTTTCCTATTCTGTGAGCTGGACTTAATGGGTGTCAGAGAAGAAATAATACTAATTAGCATAAAAAGGAGGCTGATAGGTAAATATGGAAGACTGGTGCTCCAAGTAGCAGCCATTTCATCAGACAATACTGAGACATGTCAGAGTTAATTATCCCATTCTCTCACACCTGCAAGCATCGGGCGGGAAGAAAGTGAGGGAGACGTGTGTGTATGTGTGTGTGTGTGTGTGTGTGTGAAAGAGAGGGAGAGAGAGAGAGAGATGGCTATGCTGAAAGGGGACTTGATATTTTGACTTGTGAGCTTGATGACTGCCTCCCTCTGCCACCTGTGAAGGTCTCTGCTCCATCAAAGCACATTAGAGATATTAGGCCCGTTCTTACTTATGAAGCAGATGAAAAGCTGTGGGGCCTCTGGCTTCTCAAGCTGTGACTGGAATAGCTTTGCAATTTGCCAGCTATTTCGAAAAAAAAAAAAAAAAAAAAAAAAAAGATCAGCATTTTGATCTTAATGAATATAAAATGGCTTCCATTAAAAGTAAAACAGATTATTTTGGGCTTTACAGGGCGCATGGCTCACTTGACGGTCTTGGAGGGCTACTATGATCTTTCATTAAAACCTCACAGCAGGGTCCCCTTCATGGCCAGACGGGCCTCAGCCCACAAAGACGCTGTGTTTAAAAGTCATTTTCATAAATCTACACAGATTCCTCAAATTTGGTTAAGACAGAGGTTTAGTGAGTGCTGCCTGGTGGCCGGTCGTACCGGTTAGGCAGAGGAGATAGCAGCAGAGCCATCAGTATCACCCCCACCATGGCACCGTGCCATATGAGCTTCTGCCTAATCTGTGTTTGTTAATGACAAGCATGTGCTAATTACTGTCAGCATCAAGGCTCTGGTTTGGCACACTGCAAGCGCCCCAGACCAGGCTACCTGCCCAATCAGATGGCCTGGACACTGCACGTTTTTAATCGCATTAAACTTTGCCTGGTGATTTGTTGCACTGGGAGCGAGGGGAGAAGACGCACAGGAGTGGAGAGGACTGACAGCTGGCCAGTTCCACTAATGGACCTTTAGAAGTCAGGCAGGCTGGGAATTTTTTGGTCTGCCTGTTTTCATTCATCTGTGTGATCTTGACACAGTACTAAGACACTCTAAAATGTCTCTTTCATCTTTTGGGACCGGACCCTGCCAAGAACACGACTGTTTATTAAGCTGGTCATTTAGTGGGCCAAGAAGTGGGTTCAAAAAAAGACCAGGGGAACTGATATCTATATTTGAGAGTGATCCTTAATAATTCAGAGAATTTCATTACTCATTCTGATTTAAATCAAAGTTAATTAACAAATTCTCAGATATAAATTGTAGACACTGTTGAAACAGGTTGGGGTCAGGATTTTGGTTAGATGTGAATATGAGGAATCATACTGTATGCTGGTTGTTCTGAGCAGAATGCTAAGGACGCTATGGACAACTTTCCCTTTTCTTGTTTTCTGCAGTAAATTAACAAGGATAATGAGAAGGCAGTAATCTGCGCAAGACTTGTAGGTTTGTTGTGATCTGGGTCAGCTTTAAGGCTTTTCAGGCAGAAATGATTTTCCCTACTCTTACACTTAGATCACTCTCTTGGACACTTCTGATGCTTCTCTACAAAGAGAAAATGTAAGTAACATCCTAAATATTTAGAGCAAAGTAAAGATATAAAATATATATATATATATGAAACAAAAAGTGTACAGAGACATCAGAATGCATATATGATACATAATGATGCGTAAAAAGCTGGACATCCAGAGCGAGGGTAAAAATGCTCAACTAGAGTCCGGTGTCATGACCTGAGCAAACACACGCCTACACGTTCAACACCACGGCCTGAGATCCAAAAGGAAATTAGTGGGCACTTATATTCAGCCATGGTGAGTGTTTCTGCTGGGATTCAAGCCAAAAATAAAATCCAAGCAGCAGCACATGAGAGAGATGTTTGTGGTCACAAATAACAGGAATGGTTCCTGCGTTTCGAGCAGTTTAAGCTTATTTAAGCTTGGTTTACATATTATACTGCTAGGTGTTACTTCAATGTCACACCTAAAAATTCATACTTCTATTGTGACAGTTGGCTTCTTAACAAGTGCTGACACATAAACACACACTTTTAGGAACAGCAAGACATTAAGCTAAAGCATCTAACACCTAGGTAGGAAGAATGAAATCCTTATAAAATATAATATTATTTATAGTAATAATAATAATAATAATAATAATAATAATAATAATAATAATAATAATAAAAACAGGTGATGAGCAATATAAAAATAAATGGGGATTGGTGGAGAAAATTGTGCAGGCAAAAAAAAAAAAAATGTCTCCAGTTTAAATCCCACCCCATTTGAAATGCACTGTTGTTCCCCTGCCTCAGTCATGGTGTGTATGAAGCAGGCAGCACTGTTTGCAATGCACACAGCACACCGTTCCAGGCCTGGCACAGGATGCCATGAGGCTCGGGGGCTGCCCTCAATGTTCCCGGCATCTCTGCCGACCACACTGTTTAGCGCCCACCGCCCAGTAGTAATTCCATGTTTATCAACTCTTTATTATGGGCGCATCATCATTTACAATGGTACCATCTGCTCATTACCTTCCCTGAGTATGGGGCAAATTGCTTTCACAGGGAGTTAACCAGGAGAGGGAAATTGTCAGCAATAGAGAGAGAATCAAGAAACCTGCTCTTGCCTATTTGTAGAGGCTGTTAGCCACACAAGAGAATCCGGAAAAAAAAGAACGTTTCGTTTTAAGGAGATCAAATAATTAGCCAACTCTGGTTGTGTGAAGAGAACCAACGAGATTGGTAAATTAAAACGAGGGGCCTTGGTCGAAATCAAATACATTTCCAAGCGTTTTATGGGTACCTGCAGCTGTGTAGCAAAAACAAATATCGCATATGACCACATGACTCTAATTTATCTGCTTCGCTCCTAAATTAACAGCCTGGGCCAGGCAATGGGAAAAACAGTAGGAAGCAGAAAATAGGAGAATTCCTATCTCCGCTCTCACATTTATTTCATTAACTCCTCTAACAACATGGGATAAAGAGAAGCGTGCTCACTCACAAAAAAGCACCCATCAGGGAAAAAAAAAAAAAACAACAGCGGAAAAAAAAAAACTAATGCCTAACACCTAAACCTTTACTCAATATGGAGAATTAGACCGTTTTTCTTTCCCAACTGTGAATACCAATACTGCAGGCAGCACCATTTTCTCCCACGTACATGGTGGAAGAGAAGAGGGGGAAGCATGACCATCTGTTTCATCTCGCTCTACAAATGATGTACAGAAAAACCGTAACAATTATTAGAAATACTAAAGAAAGTAAAGCTGCAAAACATAAACTGAAAAATCACAACTGACTAATAAAAAAAAGAAAAAGGGGAAAGGATCACAGGTGGATTGCAGACACTCTCATATGAAAATATTTCTATTACATAGAAAACATGCAAATCTTTGTTTACTATGGACCGAAAAAAACATTGCACATAGACTGTACATTTCTAACAAAAATTATTTCTATAAAATAAATAAGAAAGTTTGATTTTATACAAAATCTGTGTGTCCATCAAATTCAGAGGACTGTCAACATCGGACGAAGTTGCCTATCCAGCAAATCCAGCTGCAGCCAAATGTCACTGAATAGTCCTACAACTTATCATGTGTAACCCGGGAAGACCATCAGCAGTAGTAGTGGTAGCATTTTCTGTACGATTTCTCAAATGATGCCATCAAATTAGTCTGTCTTGTCATTTTCACTCTTGCCTTCCAGACCAGAGGTCATCAGCAGTGGAACCAGTTGTTCAGAATCCTGTTCCACAACAGAAGAGATTCTGGCGTCTCCAGACCGTCTGGTGAAGTCTGTTTGCGTTGCACCAAGCTAAAGCATTCCGATGGCCCTCTCTCCTAGCATTGTCTAAACGAGGCATGCTAAAATATAAATTTGATTTTGGGTTTTGGTAACAGTTTTAATTTTCCTCTTTTTTTTTTTATAGTGCTGCATTTCATTTGTTCCTATGATCCAGGATGATTTGAGTGAAATGACAAAGAGTTAAAATTATACTAAACCTCTGTCAAAAGCTTGAATCTGATTGGCCAGAAAGGGTTATAATAGTGGCTCTAAGGGTTACTTCACCTGCTGAGGTTTATATTAAAGCTCCATATGAACAGTTTAAGAAGAAAAAATAATAGTACAATCATGTAGTAAAAAAATTTATGAGTGTCTTTTACTTGACAGAAAATTATCACAAAAAAAACATTTTAGCATGTGCCGAACTTTTCAAACATACTGTAATAAGTTTATATACCATTGAAGGCAGGATATCTTGTAGAGGATAATGGCTTCGACATTCGGGGATGATGACCCGACTCTACAGGATGCCTTGAATCAGTGGTCATCAATATGGTTCTCTCTCTCTCTCTCTCTCTCTCTCACACACACACACACACACACACACACGCACACACCTATCAAAGTGACTCACTCAGACCCATTAAACCCCTAACTCTATTATTAACATTCCCTACTCAAATACAGAGACAAACACATTCACACTCATATAACCACGGCTCTTGGAGTGATTGATATGCTCATATAGCTAATTCTGACATATTCAACCTCTCCTTATCACATCCTCGCCACCTCAAATCACATTATTTCTGTCTCATGATATTCCTTCTGATGAGAAAGCAAGAGCAAATAAAAACAAAGCTCCTGAAAAGACATAAAAGATGGAAAGAAGGGTGCATTACGTACTCCACTTCGCAATATTCTCATATCTTTCCAGGCTGATTTACAGTCCTCCTTCAAAGGTGGCACGCCGCAATGCCGGAGATTTATGTAGCGAGGGTCACATCGCACCTAGCTGCAGCCATATGCACGTCTCATTTCCATATGCTGTATTAGTGTCATGTCAGACAGTGTGCTGAGACTGGGGCCTTATTAGGTGTGGGGGTCCCTGCTGCAGTACAAATCAACACCGCCGGGACCTCTGCTCATTCTCTGTCACCAACTCCGCCAAACACATCTCCATATGCACACACGCACGCACTCCGTCCCTGCGCCTCCTTTCCCACCACACCCGTCATGAGCGTCTGGGGAGAGGAAGACACAAACTGTGCGGAGCAGAGGGGAGGGATGGGGGGTTTCAGGGGTGCCGTAAAGTTGGCAGTGTGTGATTGCGACAGCTTTGATTCCCAAAAAAGAGAGTAAATAAACAAGATCCCCTGTGGTTCTGGCAGAAATGGAGAAAAGGCACCCAAGATGGAGGGACAGAGGAGATGAAGAAAGGAGGAGAACTGGGAGACAATTGGTGGGGCATTAAAAGTGTTCTCATGGTGGTGCTTGAAACATACGAATACAAGGAATTTAAATGAATTTATGCAATTTTCGACCGAAGAATGAACATATATTTTCTAGGACAGGTTGTAAACCCAAGCAAGTTGTTTTTAATAATTATTTAAAGGGGTGGCTCCAGGGACATTTATATGTTTTTTAAACCTATATAATCTGCTCTAAAAAAAGATCTGTAGGTTTTACCTGAACCATTTTCATTTACAATATACTGGTTATGCAATATTTTTCTAAGAATGTCCAACGATTGGTGGCGGATTACAAATCTGTATTGCAAAACATAAGAATTAACACCTAACATCAACATCTAGATCATCCATCTACTTATCTATTCATCTATCTGGTTAGGTAACTATCTATATCTATATTTATAGGTGTCTAGAATGTGCAGAAATTGATGTTCCTATTTTTGGAAAACCAAGAAATAAGGACTGGGGAGAAACAGAGGTGGTGAACATGTGACCCTCACGCTTTATTACTTATGTACCCTATGTATCTACATTCTCCTTGGAACATGCTCAAACACAGGGAGAAAGAGTGAGAGGTAGCGGGGAGAGAGAGAGAGAGAGAGAGAGAGAAAAGATTTTGCTGATGTTATGCACTAGCATAATTCTCATGTTATTTATTACAATCAGCAGCAAAGCCTGTGCTGTAAAATGACAAAATGAGCTCAGAAGAGACGGTTGCAGCATTTTAACTCTTCAAATTGACCCAGATTAAATCAAATTTAGACTCACAAGCTCATCAGAAATTTGGCACTCTGAAAAGCGGCTAAAATGGGATATCCATCTCAGCATTTGCATGATAAAGGAGAAACGGTGGAACAAGAAGGAGGAGAAAATGCTGGCCTCAGATGTAAATCAGGTTGGTTGGCCAAGAGAAAATAAGGACAGAATGAATAAGGCCTATACAGAGTAAGCCTCTTGTTAGTCACATCTGCATGGGTCAGAATCTCTCTTACTTTTTTTGACCTTTGACCTTTTATCAGCCGTCCAGCATTCAGCCTTCTCAACCCTCTGATGATCACTAAGATCTGATAACCTGCTCACCTTCGCTCAAACATGGACGTATGGGCTTCATTTTCATTTTTAGTAAGATCAGGCTGATAAAAAAAATAATAAATCCCTGCCTCCCACTCTCCTTTCTTCTCGATCCCTCTCTGAGACTTTTTTCTTCTCTGAAGCACTTGACTTTTGTCCAAGGCTCGGTGAAAGTAGCCCTGTTATTTCTGAAGAGGCTGATACTCGGACGCGACACAAATCCTCTTAGCCCCAACTGCAAACGGCTTTTTGGGTGGCGGCTTAAAGAAGCCATTGTGGCGCTCCTGGTTTTAAAACTTCCTCTGATGCCTTTCATTCCAGGCTCTAATGTAAATAAATGAGTGGCCCCAGACAAGAGCACAGGAAAGGCTGGGGAGGGGTACAGGGATAAAAGCCCATGTCTCACTTCAACACCGGCATCCTGAGACAGCCTAATCTCCCTATCAGAGACTGAGAGAGAGAGGGAGAGGAAAAGAGGGAGAGATGAGGAGGTAAAAAGCAGAGCGAGAAAGAGAGAGAGAGAAAACACAGGAGGAGCGGAAGAAACTGAGACGAGAACAGATCGCTCCACACCCTCAGCCACTCTAGGATGCCAATTCTGGCTCCAGTCAGTCCTTCATCTATTCAGTGTCCATGTGTGTAATTGGCTGCATGTAGTGTTAGTGATCTTGGGAATCCAAAGAAGCAGGAAGGTGGGCGTTCAGATCTGCTGTCTTTTATAAGAGTAGTGTCCACTGCTTCATTATGGGGGAGAGGCTGTCCAACTCTGGGCTCAAGAGCAAATCTCTCCCTGGCACAACAACCATGGCTGTAAAAAAAAAAAGAGGAGAAATACAAGGATAGGGCCTTCAGGAGCCAAGAATTTATTCATGATGAAAATCATAATAATCCTGCATACAAGCCCATAAAGATTTAACATTGATTTCATTTCGCCCGCATGTCAAATGCTGTTTTTTATTAGTTTGGTTGACGGCTTTTATTTAATTGTCTTTACATTTAACGATTCCTTATTTTCTGCTTATATTACAATAAAATGTTATTGTATTATGCATTATTAAATGAAATGGTTTTGACTGAAGATGGGGCCCAGATTAAAAATTCTATTGCTTTTTTATCTTTTATTTGCTTAAATGTAGAATTGCTTATTAAGAACTTATGAAAGATTAAAGCAGAGCACTCTCAGAGCATTCTCATAGATTTTCCCATAATTGCATGACTAAATTTCTTCCGTAATATTTCAACCAGGGATTTGAAGACAATGTAATGTGATATTAAATGCAATAAAATGTCTGTAAGTATGACAAAAATTAAGTTTTTAACTAAAATGGGTATACTGATTTTATTCTTTGAAAAGAAGGGAATATACAAAAGGTTTATGTTTTTTGTGCGTTAATAATAAGGAAAAGATTTAATGACAAAGTAAATGACTGAAGATAAGAGGAGTGTAATTTATTTCTGCCCAATTCCTATAGAAGTGTATATATGTATAAAAAACCCTCTACTTAGTAATAAAATATATATGCAGTCTTAATGAGCCTCTTCTCAGACTATACACATTAGGGACACTCTGTTCTTTTAACTGTTTTTTAAACAGCTTTACACCGAAATAGCATCTTTATATACATATAGTTTAAATAGATTTTAACTTAAAAAGAATGAATTAGTTCAGGATAAAAATGTCATTAAACATAGCAACCTCTCAGTGAGAACCTGATACATGACCATCAGATTGTTTGACCAGTCGAACATGACAGTATTAATGTAATTCATTTCCATTTTAATCCATATCCATGCGACCCCTACCCATATCTATCCATGTTACAGCCATATTGTATACGACTGAAGAACAGCCTGAAGCCATTCTCATAAAGGGACATAGTTTTATAGTGGCACCAAACCACTTCCAGATGGCTCAGCAGAGTGAGCTGAGATTCCCAGCGTACACTGAGTACAGAGGCTCAGGCCATGTCATGTGCTGCGTCGTTCACATCAGTCTGGAACAACTACAACTAGAGTGTCCTCTGAGCCTGCAATGCCTCTTCAAAACAGCTGCACTGATGGTTTCCAAACACTAAAGAGAGATTTTTAGTTCGGAAAAAACTACCGTACATTTAAAGTATTTATTTAACAGCAAATTACAGCTTTATTGTATTTTTTTTTTTTTGTAATCAGTTGGAGAAATAGGACATTATATTGCTTTACAGTAAAATGGCAGAAAATACAGTGCACATTGGGATAGCTAATGTTTTAAGTAGGAGTAGGATTGGTAAAAATATCTTCGGTGTCAACATCTGAAAATTATTGGATTTTTTGTGTGTGTGTGCTCCCTTTATTTAAGCTGCTATTTTAGGCAAATACAAACCCTCTTTTGGGTTGAAGTTGGCCATGCTAGTAAAAACTTTGGTTTAGTAAGGCACTGAAATTAGTCCTTTAGTTCAAATTCTGTGCAGCCTGTTTGAGGAAGAAAAAAAAAAACCCTGCATGGTTCAATAGTTACATCTTTGTGCTACAGATCAAAAGGTCATGAGTTCAAATCCCAGCACTGCCAAGGCTGGCATGGTTGGATCTTTAGCTAAACAAGACCCTTAACCTTGCTCAGTTATATCCTGTCTCAACTGTTAGTCACTTTGGATAAAAGCATGCATGTTGTGGATGGTATTTGACTTTAAATGTACAGTACAGCATATTACTGGAAACCTAGTTATAAAAAAAAGCAGAACAATCACATGTAAATATCTTACTTTACTTTATACACCGATAAGTCATAACATTACAATGCAATACATTATGCCCAGGATTGTGTAGGTTCTCTTTGTTCTGCCATGGCAGCTCTGGCCCCCTTGGGGCATAACTCTACCTCTAGGGGTGTACTGTGGTGTCTGGCACTGGAACATTGGCAGTGAATCCTTTGGTTGCTGTTGGTTGTGGGGTGCGGTGGATTCTCTGTGAATCAGACTTGTTTGTCCGGCAATTTCCGTGGATGTATTATCAGATTGGCCTTGGGCTCTTTGCTTGCTGGGTCCTGTGTGTGGTGCACTGGATGTCCTATCGTGGCCAGAAATGACGTTTTGTTCGGTGAGTTGTCCTGCATTGGCTTTTCCATTGGATCAGACCAGACATGCTAGCCTTTGCTCCCCACAGGCATAAATGAGCCTTGGGTATCTATAATCCAGTCACTAGTTTACTGGTATATAAATGATAATCACTGTTTTCGTGTTCATTTTATGTGGTGTTAATGTTATGGCTGACAAGTTTGGGGAACATGAAAATTAATTAATACCGTCATGTTAGACTGATCAGACAATCTGATGGTCATGTATCACTATACATTACTGTAAATATTTTGCAACCATTAATTGTAAATTCACACTCAGTTGTCAGTAAGTTACTGTATGTTTTACAGTTATTGTGAACAGTGTACTAAATCTCACATACTAGTTTCTAGAAATTACCATTTCATTAAATTACTTTACTAATAACAAACATAAAAATATGTACTCAAACCCAAATAAAACACATATCAACTAATCTAGATGAGCACTTTCTTAAAATTCAATTGTGTACTCATCGCCATTTTTTTCCCTCTATCCTTTCTTCATCCTTCCACCTTTTCCTCTCTGCCAATGTCTGTAGCCCCAAATTGAGCATCTCAGTGGGTATCACCCTAACTCCCTAAGTCACAGATAATTATTCATTTAGCTGCTTTAGAGAGCCCTGAGAGTGATAAGCCCTCTATTCATTTATGCAGGGATAAAGCCTTGCAAGTTCCTTCCCTTCATGTCTGCATTTTTTTCAATTAGCTATTACATTGGACGGCGATATTTATTTTAGCCTGATTGCCTGTTAATTAGAAATCATGGAACATCTTTAAATGATAGCTCTTCTACCCGTACACCTCGCAGACATAAATCCAGGTAATGCTTGATTATATTCTCTGTTCACAGAGATCTTGACATGCCAAATGAGGTAATAAAAAAAGACATGGTGACTGTGATTGCTAATACACAATAGTACAGTTGTTAATGTGTTTACTCTGGCACTAATGTCTGCGACGTAGGACGCAATAAAACGAATGATTAAATCAGCCAGAGACTGTGATGGAAGTTAGATGGCCACCCAGGCACAATTTTATACATGAAGCATAGACTCTACCACCACTACTACTACTACTACTATTAAAAGTAATAATAATAATAATAATAATAATAATAATAAATAATAGTAAATAAGACTCAACATAAAAGCTTATGTATCTTCATACATATCTTATGTATTCATCTTTTTTGCCTCAAGTTTTAGTAACAAAAAAAAAAAAAAATAGGTTATAAAATAAAAAGAAAGTTGTATTACTAGCTTTGCAGGTTTGAGCACAAAGTGTACGCTTTCATGCTCTGACAGAAGCATTACACCCATTTGGCCCTGTGCTTTGCATCACCTTATTTCAGAAAGAACGTCTACATTATGTTTCAGAGCAGACATGGCGTTTACCCAAATTGGCAGGTCAGCGGAGGGCACTTCAGTAATGTTGCAAAGCACTTCAAAACCCACTTTCTCTCTTCCTCTCGCCTCTTCTCCCCCTTCTTTATCTCTCATTTTATTTCAGAGGAATCTCTTTCAACTAGAGTGGGCTTAGGACAACTGCAGAGTTTGACATAATTATGTCTAGGCTAGCTTTAATCACTCTGGGCCCTCACTCCTTGATGCACATTATCTGACTCCAAACATGTCAGATCTATGGCTGAAACAGGCCAATTTACCCTCCAAAGTCGGCACCGAATCCCGTCTTTAACTGAAAGCCGCAGAGACGTAACGGTCTTTCTTGTTTTTTTATTCTTTTTTTTTTTAACATCACTTGTCTTCCAAGAAAAGAAAAAAAAGTTCAAATCTGTTACTTTCCAGCACTTTTAATAGATTCGAAATCTGCCTGAAAAGAGGTTAATAAGGCACCGATGCTAGATGTGCACCGTTGTGATGAGAAAGATTTGATGTACAAACGAGGAAAAAGTGTATCTCCACAAAAAAACAATTAACTGCTGATTTACAGAGGGCTAACATGAATTTCACCATAATGTAGAAACGTTATGTAGAAGCTTCCACTGTGAAACACACAAAAAGCTTAATTTTGAAACATTTGTGATGTGCTTAGAGGTTCTGGTGCTAATTTGCTGGCTGTGCTTTTGTTATTTCTGTGAGAATTTAGCACTCGTATGCACTGATGTCACAGGGGAACATTGTTAGCACAGTTGTAATGTGTTTAACAGAAGAAAAAAAAATGTCTCCAACATAAGGAATAATGGTCAGGTTTTAGTGTAAGCTCCTGAAAACAAGTGAACAAGAGCTACTTTTCTCACTCACCATTTTCCAGTAACATTCAAAAACACGTTCATAAAAAATTAAATGTAGATAAAGCAAATGCTGGAGTCGGAATGCAATCCAGCTATAGGCTGCAGATGCACTCAGCTAGTTAGTGATCTACTAGACTGCAAGCAGGATGGCACTGATAGAGGTGCTAGCATGAATGTTAAAGCGTAAAAACTTTATCTGTTTGAGCAGAGGTACAGATAAGAAGGTGAGAGAGATGGGTAGACTAGACTAAATAAATAAATCAGAACTGCTTCGACCGCTTTAGATTGAGATGATGCAACAGTTATTTTTTCCCCTTTCAGGACATTTTAGGAGTTCTGCTTATTCGTAGTGTATAGTCACAAATTATATTACTAGTTTAGTATAAGGTGTGCAAGGAAAATCCTGTGCAAACTGTGTGCATCTTCTAATATTCTGCATATAATATTATAGCGAGGTAAGATGCTTTGAGCTGACAACGCCATAAATACACAGATCTGCTGCTGATTGGCCAGTTCTATTTCACAAGCACACCACGATCCTGACCAATACTCAAAAGGGTCAGAGAACAAAGCAACATCAAAGCCGAAGAGGCAGATTATGCACATATGCACTAATGTGCTCCCAAGATACGGTCTTTCAACTTAAATCCAGGTCCTGATTCGCTTGCTTTGATGAGCCTCATGGACAAATGTTTAAGAGAAAACATCAGCCAACATGAGCAGGCCTGAAGTATAAACAAGCCACATACAAAAATCAATTCATCTACCATTCTTGTAAAAAAAAAAAAAAATGCAAACATGCCTAAATTCCTGTGCAGCTACTTTAAATATATTGCATAAGGAAGAAATTATTCCAATCTGCATGTACATATGTTGTATATATATTATTTCTGTAATTTAGCTCTGCCTAATCTATAGGCTTTTTAACTGGATCCAGAAGATGAGCAGAAGACAAAGCAGGGCAAACGAAAATGCCCAAAGAGAAAAAAGAAAGGGACACAAATTGAGATATAACTGGACAGAGCACAGGAGCAGCAGCCGAGCGTTTAGCAGCTGTGGTGAATTTCAGTTTGAGGAGGTTGAAATAGGGCAGAGCTGGCTCCTTCTTCACATGGCCTCAGTGCCACACGGAGCCACGAGCCAGCAGTCCCAGTGGAGACAACTACTCTCCCCACACTTCACTCCTCAGCACCAGGCCAGGATGAGAGCTTCTCACACTCTCCAGAGGCTCTGTTGCCAAAGCCAGGCCTGATGTATCTGTCAAAGTGAAAGAGGAGGGCAGAGAAGACTTATGACATGAAGGGCACCGGTCAACATGTGAGCAGCACTGGGAATCACTGGTCAACTAAAAGAGTAGAGGACAGCAAACCCGAGGAGAGAAGGGGGGAAGCGAGGAGAAAAAGAAGAGGACAGGGTAGAAGAGGAGAGGAAAGAAGAGAGGAAAAGGGTAGAATGTATCTATGTTGAATCTATAAGTCTGATCAAATTTAATGAAACTAAATTCACTCATTTACAAACATGGAGAGGAAAAATAAAACTTTTAATATGAACTTTTTAGCATTACGTTTTAGCATTTTCACCCCTGGTTCTTGTTAAAATAAAAATGAGGCCCGCTACCAGTATTGCCCAATATACATCAGAGAAAATGTATTGAAAATGGTGAAAATTTTCAAATGTTTCTTATTGTACAACAATCAGCTCCAACCAAGTAATCTGACTGGAATAGTACTCACTATGAGTGATGATAATAGATGGTAACAGCACTGGCAAGCTACATGTCAGTCGCCAGCATGGGTGAAAGAAGGTCTGTACAGTCCGCAGCACCGAGGAGAGAACAGCTGCCTGCCAAAACCCATTCAAAACCAGTCACAGAAACCTTTTCAGCTAAAAAAACACATCCGATAATACCATCATAAACAACATCGTCTACTTAGTTATTGCTTCTAAGCCATTCTGAATTGTCTCTGAACTCTTTTATTTACTCATAAGACAAACTACAGCGCTAACTATCTTCTAAAACAAGGCTGAATCTCAAATCATTTCCTAACCCCTAATCGAGGGGACAACTTTGTGTGTGGAACAAGTGGCTGTACACTCCATAGTACTGTACATTTAGGATTTATGCACAAAAGCCAGAAGTTAGCTGATATTTTAAAGTGGAATAAGTGTAAATATAAAGAGAAACTTGTGAAATTAGTGTTAAATTTGTGTTAAATTTTTTTTAACTATTGGCTATATAGTACAGGTAAGAATTTGAAACTATTTTTACTTTCAATCGCCATCTTCACCAGTCACAGATAGTAAGTTCTGCCATGCACGTAAGAAGATGTGTTGTGCTTTTTGGATATAGAGTTGCTTATTGTAGTCTTCAATGTATCCGCCTGCAGCTAAACCCTGCCATAACTAGGATGTGACCACCATAGTACCTCCACTGACGACCAGTTAATCAGGCGGTGTCTTTTTCTCGGCACAGCAGTGCCACTGACCGATAAGGACATGTTAGTGGGTGTCTCTGGTATACAAGTATTATTTGCTTAATATGTATAGAAATAGGCTCATTACTCTTACATGGCACTGGTTATAAACGTATGATTATAATTATTTTTTTAAGTGTATATGTTCAGTTTGAGGATATAACTGTTTTCTTGCTTAATTTTTATTAATCACCCATTTTGTATTTTTGTGTCACTGCTATGCTGTAAATGATCAGGTCTGGTTAGGCAGAACATGGCCTATACTTAGTAATAATACACCTGATAATACACCTACATTTCATAAATAATGCAAACAAACCTAAAACCTCTCTCAAGAAACATGAAAATTGAGCATTGCTGTCGTCCATCTGAAATCATTTCCAACTTTCTGTGATCAGTCATTGTGATCTATTATATCTATTATATTCCTCCAGCTACATCTTTTATTAGTTGTGCATTCAGTGTCAGGGTCTAATTTCTGTGAGAGAAAATAACAGATGCAACTGATCATGATTATTGAGAGTGTGATATTACAAACGTTAAGCTATGGTGAAATAAAGTGACAGATTAAGGGTGTTCAAGAAACAAGAGCTGGGCCTGGGATGCAGTACATTATTTTCTATATATTTTTTTCCCCCAAACATGAGTTAAATAATAAAAAATGAAACTGAATGAGTATATGTGTAAGTCAGAAGATGGGATCCATACAGAATGTTCCCCTTAGTAGAATATAAAATTAGTTCATAGCTCCTAGCTTTATTGTCTACCAAGTTATGACATAAAAAAATGCATCCAACAGGAAAATATTGGCATTCATAGGTCAGGTGTATAGCATAAACATCCCATAATCTCTATCCATGTAAACAGTAATGCATATGAAACTGAAAGCTTATTTTATGATGAAGTGGAATATATGGATGATGTGGAATTATTGTCAATATTAAAGAGAAGGATATAGTGATTGACATAGTAGTGGACTCTTTGCAAACCTCAAAACTTCCTCTCGCCTCTGCCTCAGCCATGCTGAATTAATGATAACAGACAGTTATGAATCATTCACATGCCTGTCTTTTAAAAAGGAAGACTAACAATGGAAACACAAGTATAAAAGATGAAATTAGGCATAATGATATAATGGCACATCATCCAAGGCTGACATTATGACACATTTTCCAACCAGTCTCATTGCATTGATTTTCATTAAGCCAGAAACTTGATCCTTTCTGTAGCCTTGTAACCCACTTATTTTCAATGATGCCCCAAGATATGTGTCTCTGCTGTCTGATTCCGAAGAGGGTTGAGTTAATCAGAAATGAGGCCCGGCAAACTGGCGAATTAGTATTCATAAAATGAGATAGACAGAATGTTAGTGTGTGGGTGTGTGTGGGTAACAATGGCAGCCGCAGCCATTATAGCAGCCATATGTACGAATAAAGCCGTCGTGGAAGTAGAGGTTTGCAATATTCATTCTGTTTCACACTGAAGAAAGAAAAGCACATGCTGATCACACAACTGAATGCTCTAACTGTTTCTCCAAAGACAATGACCAGACAATCAGTCCAACGAGGACCGCTGTAAAGAGCCAAAAACACTCCACACTAAACACGCAATTCTCTAACACACCTAATTCAGCCTAATAATTAGCTGATGAGATAAATGAGCAGTTTTAAAGCAGGTAAATAACATAGCTGTACCTCCACCAATGACAGTCTGATATCCTTTCTGCATTGTTTATCATAAATCTGCACTAAAGGACAAACATAAACATGATAACTTTTTTAATTATAACTCTTTAAAATTGAAGATTAATATTTATTTTTGTAAGACCACCACATGCGACCAAATTAGGCCATAATTCTATACTCTATTCTCTGGATGGATGGATGGATGGATGGATGGATGGATGGATGGGCAGTATTACACAGTATTATAAATGAGCCTTATTTTGATTTTTTTTTTCCTGTGATTCTTATCATTATTATATAGTCATTATTCTTTAGTTTAATCCTTAAATAATGCACATATCAGAATCAGTTATTCCCCAGTGTACAAGTTATAACAAAATTATTATAACACTTTGCTTTCACGGCCGAGGGACACCAATACATTTTTACCTTGGCAGCTAAAAAAAAAATGTAACATAATGTTTCTCTAATGTATTACTACTATTAATATTTTTACTTGACCCACCCTCAGGCTTGTTAACATAAAAGAAACTTGTTTTGGATTTAAATTTGGAAACATTAACCTAATAAAAATAGGGAGAAAAAAATCTAACATAAATTTTGGTTTCATTATACTATAAGAAAGAATCTGTTGCATGAAAAGCATCATAACATTTAAAATGAAATGAAATTTAATCATTGCCTGTTCGTTGTTTTTTTTTTTTTTAAGGAAAAAAAGAATAGTAATGTAAATAGGTTACAAAACCACTCTGTTAATTGCTGATCTTCTAAAATTAGGTTAGATTATGATTGTGGGCACTGCTTAAATAAAAAAAAAAAAAAAAATTATAAAGCAAAAATATTTTTCTGAAGTGGGTAATTTCTGTGTCAAGGCATTCTTCTGTATAAGAAATTTCGGTTGGACGTGATCATAATAATTGACGTGACATCAACTAAAATAGAAATTTCTACCTGTAATGTTTTGCTTTAAAAAAAGAATGAACAGATTCTTGTATTTTTTTTTGTTTAACAGCAATATTGCCTCTAATCAGCCCAAATATACTAAAAAAAAAACAGCTAAAACTATTATATTATATTATTATTCCAGATTGTGAGGTCAGCCTGGCCTCAGCAGCACTTCTGAGATAAAGTCTTGTTCTGAAAATCTACTCAATAAATAACAGTTGAATCAGTTGGACAGTGTGTAAGATCTCCTACATTAATCTCCTCCATTTCTTTTTTTTTTTTTTTTTTTTTTGAGCCTGAGAGTATAAAATTGGTGTGCTGCATATCTAATTTTCTCTTTTTTTCTTTTTATTCCTGAATAGCTGATACATCTCTTTCTCAGAAGCTGGAGTGTGGTTGCCGTTGTGGACCCTGCGGTGCATTCACAGCCAGCAACATCAACTCTCAAATCTTATCTTGTTAAATCAGCCAAATGCGAGGAGCTGTGAGGGAGGGAATTAATGGGCAGAATGCTGGAGTGAGAGAACAGGTCGTTTTAATCCAGGGAACAAGGGTGTGTGTGTGTGTGTGTGTGTGTGTGTGCGTGTGTGCGTGTGTGTGTGTGTGTGTCTAGGGAAAGGATGCAACGGTGTGAAGATGAGTATCTGCTGTCAAGGTTGCATTGCGCCGTTTGCTCCACAGGTTCGTGTTCCTCCTTTCTTACCAGTTGAATACCGCAGCGGTGGAGTTATCTACTTTGTTTGAGAGATGGGATGATGTGAGATACAGTGGAGCAGAAAAAGGAGAAAATGAATCCCATGAACCTCACAACTGCACAGAGAGAAAAAGTGTAAGTGTAAAAGTGTAAAATTATTTAAAGAATCTAATTTCTGTGTGTTGTCAGGATGTTCTATAGATTATGCAATACCACCATTAGTTATGATGACTATGATCATGCACACAAACAACACTTGGATGCAAGTATCAGTTTCTCATTGCATTGCCACTTATTTATGTCACGCGAAAGCAATCTGGCCACTGAGGTCATAAAGCTGAACATTGTTGGATGCACTAATGTGACTGTGGCACTGCTAAACAATGGCACTGTAGCCATTCTCCACTGAAGAGCATACTAATTACACACACTGCCCTTGATCCTGACCTTGGTGGGTCACTTAGCAGTTGCGATCTGTCTCTGACTCTTAATAAAATCCCTTTTGGCAGGGTGAGCTAGAGTGGCAACCTCTCTCTATCTCTCTCGCTCAAACACACACACACACACACACACAGAGAGACATTACTGTTCTGCAAAGTGGGCAAAGACATAATGACTGGGGCAGTCACTCTTCTGGTTTCACAAAAACAATTTCTGTGCCACTCCGTTTAAATGAGCTGCACCACTTACTTTTGGGGCAGAGGGAAAAAATGTAAAAATATACACATTTATAAATGTTTTTATGTTTGTTAAATGGTGATACATTTTGGTATTGGATTTCCTTACATTTCTCTCCAGTCACAATTCAAGATTATAATCTTTAACAGATTGTGAAAACTGTAAAACATTATATTATTGCTATTCAGTAATGTTAAAATACTATGGGCTAACATGATTGTTCAAATACTTACTTTACAAAAAACAAATAATAAGTTTATTTAACAAGCAATAAAGATAAATTTAGGAATTTATGTAGTTTGTTGATACTTTAAGTATTTGTTTATTTTTTTAATATATATTTAAAGGTGGTAAATAAATTATATAATTTTTTATTTTATTTGTTCTTAGCCTAGGCAAATATGTTTGAATGCAAAATGGTACATTTAATATTTAAATATAACAGTTAAAATCGCAAATTAATTAGGTGTCAAAATATCACTTTTTTTTTATTAAATTTGGGTTGTTTTTTAGTTTGTTTGTTTGTTTAGTTTTTTCTTATACATTAATTTATAATGATGATAAAGTGAACTGTACAGGGTTAAACAAATTTAAGTTTAATTCTGACTTTTGGGGATGTTTAATTAATTACGAAAATCAGAAAATTCCTGTTTCATTTTTCTAAACTTGCTGTCTTCATTCTGATTATAAAGTGCTGTGTATATAAATATAAATAAAAATGTAAAGTTTTATGTATATAAATGTTACTTTATATTCATATACATTTGCTCTTAAAGAAGTTGTCTATACATTACCATCCAAAGATTTATTCAGTTGACAGATATCATTGATTTTCTTTAATATACTTGGAATGGTGGATCTTTTATTAACAATCATGTTAGTGCACACATTACAGTGCACTCTAGAAAGCCAGGAGGTGCTGTGGAAAGAGTGACAGTCCAGGTTTAAAATGCAACCCCATAAAGCCAGCAGTAAGGCAGTGATGGGGAGCGGGGAGAAGTCGAGACTGTCGAGAATAATGGCTGCATCTTTCAAGTTGGATCAGGTCTTTCTGTAATGAAGAGAAAAGTTTTTCTTCCTCCTGTATGTCAGGAACAATAAGGGAGAACGATGGAAAGGGAGAGAGAGACTCTGAGAGCAGTGAGAAGGTAATTACACGGAGTTTGTGCTCATCCAGGAGTGCGTGTGAGTGGCTGAAAGCCTGCGTGATGGCACAGTGACTGAAAGCTGATTTTAATGATTTTGTTCCTGCTTTCTGCAAACTAAGAAGGAATGATCTGACCCTCTCCTCCTCTTTCATTTTTTTCCCAGACCTGGGTCATGGCCTGAAGTGCTCAAAAGCTGACTAAAATATCCATTATTTACTCGATTTATTTCCCACTATTTACTGTTGTTGTGGGAACCATTGTTCCTCCACGATCTCTTTGTGTGGCCATTAATTGCACAAGAAAATGAAGAGCTGTATATATATATATATATATATATATATATATATATATATATATATATATATATATATATATATATATATATATATATATATATATTTGTGTGTGTGTTTTTCTTTTAGATGTGCTGGCTCTCTTTCCCTGCTCACACTCCTCCTCCCAATTTTTCCCCCTTTTCTCCCGGAGCTGAAGTGTGTTCACACTCAATGTGCGACAGCCACAGAACAAGCTGTGACTCTCAGCAGTAGTCTGTGCACCAGCTCACTCCGGCCTCTTTGCGCGCGCACACACACACACACACACACACACACACACACACACACACACACACACATACCCACACACAGCACAATGCCTCAAAGAGAAATGCTTTCTGCTCCTAGCTAATTAAGAGTGACTGAGGACAATGCCAGTCTTCTGAATACCCTGCAGACAGTTCAGTGGTCACATGAACAACTTGCGTGTATGTTTTTTTTTTTATTTTTTTTTTATCAGTCTGTCCTCTGTGATGTAGCTGAGTGAAGCTGAATGGGACTGGGACATATGCATATCTTCGCTGGCCCACCTACCAGCTTATATATTACACCACTGTAGATGATACAAAATGCAGCAGGGTGTGTGGTGTTCAATCAACAAATATGCACATTATGCCCTTTTTTCATCTCTCTCTCCACCGACCCCCCGGAGCTGCTCACATCAACTACAATCCTTTGACGCTTGTTTGTAAAGTAACAACGGAACTTTGCCCACCTACCTGGCACCAGAGATCTGAGTTTACTTTTTACTCCAACTCATTTTATTCAACTTGTATATATTGTTCAAATTCACTGTGCAGCTTTTATGACAATAATAAAGAAACAGTTGTGTCTCATTTTATGAGTTCATTGTGCATGTATCTGTCTTATTAGAGGAGAGGAACTTTACCATGAGTTTGTCTTTTGAAGCACTTGGGGGTTATTCATTTCACTCTGATTATTATGTATGACGGTTGTATTTTTGCGCAGCTCTTGGTGTCCTATTCTATGGTCGTGTTCTATACCAGTAGGCGGATTGGATCAGAGGATTGAAAGTGTGTGAAGTGTATTAAGTGAGTCTTAAAACCCTGCAGTCAAAACAAATACAGGTACTCAGGCTCAGAGTTCAGAAACACGCTAAAATCAGGTGGAAAAAGACACAGACTGAGCTAGGCCTACTTAAAAACAGCAAAAAGGATAAACAGGCTTGTTAAGGTGAAACTTCACAAAGTACATGCTTTGCATTGGGTAAGTGTGTGTAGTCCTTATATACTGAGACCGTATGTGTGTTGAGTTAGAAACCAGGTGAACATGGTCAAAAGTGTAAGTGGTGATGTAAATTTCATCACAGCCATGACTTTCGGCCGCACTGCATTCTGGGAGTTAGAGTTTAGTGACGATTCTGTTGTAGACGTCACAAATATAAATATAGACAGCTAATTTGTGAGCCAATTATGTATGACGCAGTTTCTTTCTCAGGGGAAAAAAACAAGCTTTTCAACAGATATGTGTCATAGGAACACACTGCATTCATGCAGGAAAATGAATATGGAACATGACCAAGCACAATCTCTCTCTCTCTCTCTCTCTCTCTCTCTCTCACTCAATCTCTTTCCAACAAACCTCCCGCCAACTCACTGAGGTAAGTTATAATAAAGATTTTTTTTTTTTTCTGAGTGAATACCTTACAGTACTTAACACCCCATCTATCAGACATGTCAGGATCACCTTTACTCATACTTGCTCCTGTAAGAGTGTGTATGTGTTCTGTGACACTACGGTGAGCTACTGTATAATGAGGTCCTTTGGTGGCTGTAAAGATCGGAGTATAGAAGAACGAAGGAACAGTGTGCATATAGCTCTATTTGTCTTACAAATATAACACTAACTACCAATTACAGCACTATAAACCTCCTGGCTACTGTGTACCTCCCTTGCTATAACGATGGAGCCATAGGCAAACTGTGCTGAGCCCTTGCACGCTCTCTTACTGTAATGTGTGAGGTGCTGTGGTCACTGATGCGGGCTGCGAAGTCAATGAGGCTGGTAATGAGGTCTTTTTTAAAGAGTGGTGGGGTTGTTTGATTAACGTTGGCATTATGAGGGAGAGGGGAGGGCAACACTGGCATCGTCACTCCCTGCAACACTGCTGCCTTCTGGCTAAGGGTAAAGCATCAGGCAAAGGACAAAACCTCACATTCAAGAGAGCACACACATACAGGTACACCGTGACAAGAAGAGAATAAGATATACACCAGTGAATGGACATTTGAGAAAAACTGAGTGATTAGTTAAAGTTCATTACTACTCAGTTATTCAGGGTTCTTACCTTCAAAAAATGTTAAGATTTAATATTAGTAAATACTTTGTATGGTTCTACAAAAAGAAAAAAAAGTTTTTCTCTCTAATATTTTTTTGGATCACAAAATGCCATTTTATTCGGAGGCAAAAAAAAAAAAAAAGCTGTGCTGATTTATTTAATGTCTGCAAAAAAAAATGTATAGCTGGAAGACTGGGTCAAAAAATTTTTTCAAAATAGTTGGTCTTATGGGGTGTTCCCAGCATATATTGGTTAGTATCTCCCAAAATTGTTCCAAGTAAGGAGTCAGTGATACCGGAGGATTACTGATACACATGGGGAGCAAACGTTAGCCTGTCTGGGCTGATCCAAAATAAAACCTACTGTAGCTGCTAGGCATGATATAAAGTTATCAGAAGAACCCCATGCATCACAGCTTGCGGAGTACCCACAGACTGGCCAGAGTGCCCATGCCAATCTCTGTCCGTCTCTAAGAGCCACTATAGTAGGAGTGTGATCATCAGAACTGGACCATGAAGCAATGGAAGGATGGCCAGGTACTGTATATGTGCCATGCTTAGCTGGGGAACGGATGGCATCAGAGGAAAAAGACAAGCCAACAGAGGCAGTGTGATGATCTGGGCAATGTTCTAAATAATGTTCCAGTCTAAGCAGACCCCTTCATGGCAACCCGATTCCCTAATGGCAGTGGTCGCTTTTAGCAGTCTTTAATGCACCTTCCACATACGCAAAATTGTTCAGAAATGGTTTGAAAAACATGATCTGACTGAGCATCTGTGGGATGTGCTGGACAAACACAGCTTAATCCATGGAGGTACGACTTTGCAAGAACAGGAAGGGGAACCTACTATACACGATATTAGGTAAGTGGGTTAATTATACACACAAAACAACTAAAAGGAGAAAAAAGCCCATTTTACAATTGTAAAAATAAGCTACAAATTTGAGTTTGTAATTACATTCATTTATGAAAAACATAAATTATTATTTAAATATTCAAAAGATTATTATTATTATTCATTTGTTTATTTTGCCTTTTTACCTTTCTCTGTGTCACCACCTCAGAACATTCGATCCACAAGTTACCAACACAGGTTTTATGCCAGATGACCTTCCTGCCATAACCCACACATTTCTCCAGGCTTGGGACTGGCACTGAGGATACCATGCACCTTAGTGGCTAGGTGAGACAGATGGGCGTAGGGTTAATTGCCTGGCCCAAAGGACCAACAGTGGCACACTAGCAGTGGCAGGGCTTGAACCCCGACCCTCGCATCGGCACCCCAGAGGCTCAACCCTGTGAGTCACCACTGCCCCAAAAAGCACAAAATATATTCATGATGTACCAGAAAAGCCTATTGTGACACAATTTATTGCAATATACATGTACAGTAGGTACATAAGATATTCTATTGTTATACAGCTTAACCTTACATACAATCTTTAAATGTCCCTACACAGGGGGTGCAAAACAGCTGTTTAAAGGGTTATGGGTTAACTGTATAGCAAACCATATACATTATAAATAATACTTGAAGTGAAATATGTATCATAATGCATAGTTTTTCAGAGGTTTTGCATCAAAGGTGATGACAAAGGGCTAAAATAAAATAAAATAAAATAATTAGTACAAATAAATGGTTTTGATCTGTAATGTGTTACTTTTCACAGTATGTACTGACAATAATGACAGTGTTTAGAAGAGTTTATAATCATTTTATGTAAATGTGATATAACCCAACACTATGTACTGTAAGTGTTTTGGGACCTTAAAAAGCACTTACTATAGAAAGCAGTTTTAACTAAAAAAATAATAAAAATCCTGTACAATAGGGTTAAAACACATGATGGTTTATATCACATACTTTCTACTGCACAAGTGGAAGATATGTGAAATGAGGCTAAAAAAGTGCTGGAGTATTTCTTTTAGTTCTACATGCTCATTTCTGGTGTACACATGACTCCTTGGCAATGTATTTATCCAGTGCTTTAGCCATTAGAGAAGCCACCTTAAGAGTCTCATAAAATAGGGAGATGTTTGTTCAGGGCTGCCTGAAAATGAGCTGGTCTGATACATTGTAATATCATATAAGGATCTAATGATACTAATACACATTTCCATTTGTGGCTGAGAAAAAAAAATAGATAGAGTGCTGATGGACTGGGTTTGCCAATAGACATGAGCTTATTATTAGGCAGCGAGAGAGTCATCAGCGGATTTAACAGCTTTACACCACTCATGAGATGGAGGTGTGGATGACGGCCGGCACTCTGAGCCCAGGCCAAGCCTTGCGCTCTGGGGCCGCACATCGAGCACGGCCTCCAGCCTCAGCAATAATGGCCCAGTCTCAGCTGCTGAAAATGTTATTCTAATTAACAGGGGATTAAGTCATCATCTTCTCGTGTAATACAGTCTGGAAGGGAATTTCAATATGGAACAGCAGTGCAAAAAAAGCAGGGGGAAAAAAAGCATTTAGCATTGCAGTAAATTACTCTTGACCCCCTGGACGGCAGTCTATCGGCGCGTCAATTGCCTGCCAATTAAAACAGGCCACCCTTGCCAAAACTTTATTGGGACGGACTGGGCTTTCAGACGTGGTACACATTTCATGGGGATGGAGAAGAGAGACGAGTGCCTGGCTGGCTGCTGACACTATTCTGGTGGGAATTTTGTCAAGTTTGGAGAAATGAGCATATGAAACGATTTTCTCGAGCTATCGCGGGCCATAGCTGAGCTGACTGCCACACAAACAGTTTCTCTGAAGTGCAGCTCTTTGATAAGTGACCATATGTGGAGCATCATGTGCATGGAGAGCTAAAACACAAACAATAACCCTAAAGCAGGCTTCTGAAGGACTGGACAAAGGCTTCCAACACTAGCAAGAGCTCCAGCACTAACAAGCTGAGGCATTTATAGTTCTGATGTACATCTTTTTAAAAATGCATCATGGCACACTATGATAGTTCACGAAGACTTTTTGACTTAAAGTAAAGTCCCATGCAAAGAGAGTTTAAAGTGTGACAGGGCAGAAGATTTTCTCTAACAAGGGAATATACTGTAATACTGTTTCGTAAAAGCATAAAGAACATGTAAAACTGTACAGAACATGATACTAATAATACCGATGTACTGTAACATGGTATAAATTTAAATTTAAAAAGTCTCTTGTATTTATTGGAATGTATTGCATATGTCATTTCTTACTTAGCTTAGTACACAGGACTATATAAAGTGTGGTACACAATAATATATATTATTATATATAGATAAGGGTAAAAGATGCAGTAAAAACATAGGATTGAAAATACTTACGTATTTGGACATTAGAGGAGAAAACAGATTAGAATTGTATAAAATAAGCTTGTGCAATGAGTTATCTGTAATTAATATGAAAAATAAGTGAAAAATACATTAATTTAATAATGTCCATTTAAAAAATATATAAAATACATTTTTAATCCATATAGAACACACTGATTTTAATATGACTACATGCTACAGTAGTAAAAAGCTTAAGATAACACTTGTGCTGCAAAAGAGAAGAGAAGAGAAGAGAAGAGAAGAGAAGAGAAGAGAAGAGAAGAGAAGAGAAGAGAAGAGAAGAGAAGAGATGTACATTTTCCCCAGAAGTAAAAAGAAAAGATAGATCCTGTAGGCCTCTCCGTCTGTGCTAAAGCTTTGTTTTCTGCTCGTCTAAGCAGCATCAAATTGATATGCTAGCAATGATGTGCAATGACAATTAAATTGTAACTGACCTGCATGTAACCATCATTATGCCTTCTATCTTTACTGCCATCCCTGTTATTTAATCACACAGCATGTGGGCTTTTTATTAGGCAGTAACAATGAAGACCACATCCGCCTGCCTATAAACACTTGACTATGGGTATCTATCAGCTCTTCCATAAAGGAAAAAAAAAAAGTTTTTTCGTACATTTCTTTTTTTCCCTTCTGAGAAAGCTCTTACAGATAATGCGAGATAGTGACATAACTAACATACTTGGTACTGTACACATCCCGCTACACATTAGAATAGGGAATATTTATGCACTTTCTGTATTCCCTTACATCAGGATCAACAGATATTATGATTGTAATAATGGAAGTGTCTGTATCTGGCACTTAAAAGCTAAATCGATGGCTTCCTACAATTCCTATTAGGATCCATACAAAACAACAAAACGTGGAAAAAAGCCTACAGAAAACGAATAAGGTCCTGTTATGCTCTCTCTCTCTTTCTTTCACACATACACTCACACGCGCACACACACACACACACACACACACACACCCTAACAAACATCACAACCTTTCTCCAATGACTGCCGCATATTCATTTGCATAACAATTTTCGCTTGTGTTTCTGGTTAGATGGAATTCACAGCATGGTGCCTGCATTGTGAGTGCTGGGTCATTGCTATGTATATGTGACAGAGAGATAAAAAAAAGGAAACCTCTCAATTTTTTCTGT
The DNA here is from genome assembly GCF_024256425.1 of Clarias gariepinus. Taxonomy (NCBI): domain Eukaryota; kingdom Metazoa; phylum Chordata; class Actinopteri; order Siluriformes; family Clariidae; genus Clarias; species Clarias gariepinus. Next base: position 15,324,433 of record NC_071107.1, read on the forward strand.
GGGGGACTATACTGTAGGTACCGTACACATCCTCATACAGAGAACAATAAAACTGTACAGTCCTAAGGTATTAATATTTATGCAGGAGAATCATTATTATTAGTAGTAGTAAAATTATTGTTGTTTTCGTTGTTGTTGTGTCTCTGTTTCTCAAGGATTATACCTGTGCTTTGTGTCTGTTCATAAGCATGAATAATGTGACAACTGCAACAAATAAGAGGTGCTTATGTTCTCCTGAATAATCTCTCACACAAAGATTCTTTGGGGAAAAAAAATAGAAAATGCACAAGGCTGTGCCACCATTTGTATAAAGCATAATTATTTGATTCAAATAATTGCCTGAAACACGCAATTAGTAACACCAGTGCTGAGTCGAGGACGCTTATCCCAAAAGACTAACACAGTCAGAAATAAGCATGTAAAGACTAGGGAACGTGAAACAGTGTTGGGTAAAATACGGAAACGACAGTCACACCTAAAAATACTGCTCTTTATAAATTACAAAAGTAAGAACAAGTTGTAATTATTAAGCTAGATGGGACACATTATCTTTTTCATTGCATGCTAAAATAACGTAAATCAAAATACACTCACCATGCACATTAACCTAAACACATGCACAACTCCACATTTATGCAACTTTCCAATCAGCAAATGTACAACGTATATTCTCATGCAGGTCAAGAGCTTCAGTTAATATTTCCATCAGACATCAAAATGGGGGAAATTGTTGCTTGGCTGTGTTGAGTACTTCAGAATGACTATTTCAGAGTATTGTGATCTCCTGGGATTTTCACAAACCATTTCAATTCTATTCAATTTATTTTGTACAGCGCTTTCAACAATCACATTTTTAAAAATCACAACAATTGCAATTTTAACAGTCACATAAGAAGCTTTACAGAATTAAATAAATATGGAGATAAATACGAAAGTATACTGAAAACATAAAGGCCATAACTATCAGTTTGTCCCTGATGATCAAGCCGAGGGTGACAGTGGCAAGGAAAAACACCCTGAGATGACAATAGGAAGAAACCTTGAGAGGAACCAGAGACTTACCAGGGAACCCATAAACAATAAACACAGAACATTCTTTAGATTAAAAAAAAAAAAAACCCTTTACAACCATGATGATCAGGAAAACATCTCAAAATACACAACACGCAGAACTTTCACATTCCATTTCTGTTCTGGCAAGTTGGACATTTGATTATCAGTAAAACACTGTGTGCTCTTTTTCAAAATCTGTTCTGTTTCAGTGGGCTCTTTACTTGCATGGGTAAAGTTGCTAGTAAAGCAAAATGGCCAGTACAGAGCCTTGCATATTATCTATAAAACCATTTAACAATTTATTTTCAAAACCTAGTAACAGTAAAATAGCAGTTGTTACAGTAGCTGTTATAATTGCTTTTAAACCTTTCAGATGTATAAAGAAATATAATGAAAGTTGCCCTGGATAAGGGTATCTGCCAAAAGCTTTAAATGTAAATGTAAATGGGTGAAAAGCTGTGTTTATTGTCTATAACCACTCAGGTCTGAGTTCTGAAAATCTATCATTCTCATTTTTCCTTCCCTTCACACTCATTGGTTCTTGTCTCTTTTCTTTCTTTAATTCTCCTCATTTTTCTCACTTATTCTGTTTCATTGTTTGTCACATTATAGGCACTGGTCTGTCAAATACTCAAAGAGAAATCGTTATCAGTCTGGAAAATAAAACAGAAGGAAAGTGTTTTATTTAGCATAGCTCCCTTTGTCAAGAATTCCAGACAAGAACTTGGAGTGCAGGCATAGAAATGATCAAACTACTGAAATATGATAAACCACTCAAGGAAAAAAAAAAAACTTAAACAAGTAATACAAAACAAATATGCTTCACTCTAAAATAGGTTAATGTAATGGTAAGATCGGCCAATACTTCCACAGAAAGGAGTATATTTGCAAAGAGAATTGTTGGTTATAAAATAAAAAAAATAAGTGTGTATGCCACATACATGACCCTTGTCAGGAAAACTTCCTGCTCCAAGTGCTGATCAAAATAATGAATTAATCTTCCTACCTCAACTGTAAAAACAATGTGGCTAATTAGACTAAGCCAATCAATCTAGCTATGGAGTCTATCCATGTAGACATGCAAATATACACAAAAAAAACATGCCAAGCCTTAATAATGTCAATTTATGGATTGATGGTTGTGGGATTAAAAAATTTAAGAATCATTGGTCCAGAACTTCAGAGGGTTGGTCATATCTCAGCAATGGCAAGACACTTGGGTCTATAAGCAAGTCCCTTGGCTTGATATCCAATTTATAAAAAATCATTTGCTAAATGAGGATGCAAAAGGGAATGCTACGTAGGCTTTCACTGGCACACCATATCCTAAAGAAACCCTTTTAGCTGTTGTACTTTTATACAGTTAAATTGGTAAGTTACTACTTTTGCATAGCTATTCTACAAATTTAAGGGAAAAAAAAGATTTTATAATGTTGACGTTAATTATCATATCTGTTTTAAATTCTGTCAGATCTTTTTAGTAGGAAAATACTACCATTCGTCAATACTCATAACTTCATATAATTCTATATACAGTATATAGTACTGTGCAAAAAACAATGGGCCATCCTTCATTTTATCATACGTCGCCTCCCAAGAGCCTGACTTTTTTATACTTTTAATGTAGTCTTAGGGAATAGTTCTCCAGGCTTCCTGAAGGACATTTTGCCACACAGTGAATCATACAGGCTGCGTGCTGAGTGGTTGGAACAGACGAAAGGGGAAATGAGGTTGTAATATAAACAGTCATTTTTTTAAATTGTATTTTTTGGATGTTTTGCAGTAAAACATGTGTTTCCATTTCTTTAATTTGATTTACATTACCAGTTAAAAGTTTGGACACACCTGCTAATTTCATGGTCTTTTCTGATTTTTATTTTTTTTCTACATTGTAAAACAATTCGGAAGGCATCATAAATATTTTAATAATCTTCTTTGAACATTTTACTGTATATTAAGATGTATCTGCTACTTATTCTCTGTTTTATAAAAAGCTTTAAACCTACAGTAGGTTCTGGTAATTGGTAATTTTTACCTCAAAATGAACTTTTGGTCTTGCTTTCCTGGGAGGGTCTTCATGAGAGACAGTTTCATCATGGTGATTGATGGGTTTTGCAAATGTAATAGATAATACGGGAACTTGTACTATTCCAGAAAGGTTGACCTTCATGTCTTATAACAACAACTGTCTGTCTATATGTTATTTCATAATTTTAAAATCCACAGAATAGTTTTAGAATGCAGAAAAATAAATCCAAACTTGTGTCCAAATTTTTGACCGGTGTGTCCAAACTTTCAGAAGATCATTTCAGGTATCATGTACTGTACTTTTTTAAATGTTGCTTATCATTCAGTTAAGCTACTGAGGATTAGTACAGTAAAATGTTGCTTTTGTGCAGTAAAACGTCTAAATCTACAGTAAGTACAAAAAAATACTCTGTAAAAGAAATTGTAAAAGGAGATCTGACATACAGTAACATCCTTCAGGAAAGAACATCAGTACTTTCCAATCTTTATTTGAAAAGCCTATTCGAATGGATTTCAATTGAAGGTTGCTACTACTGTAGGGGAAAATTATTTTTAAAAAAGTTATTTGGAGGTTAGAATTTCCTAGAAGCAATTATCCATTCACAAAGCATCCTGGAGAAATAAAGGCCACTGATTGGCCCTTTCATGCATGACAGCAACCGAACAATGGCCTGATAAAGTTCTACACACAGAGGAGCACGGTTGATTCCCTACACATCTGGCTGGGCAAAGTGACACTGACAGTGACACTCACACACACACACACACACACACACACACACACACACACACACACACACACACACACACACACACACACACACACACACTGCAAGAACATTCACTGGAGGCCAATGCCATGATGAAAATCATAAGGTCATACTTTAAATGACTCAAAAGAAGCTCCCAAGTCTAATTCTATAAGCACAACAGCTTCTTTCTCTTTTTCTTGCTCATTTCCCGATTTCTCTGTCCTCCGCTGTGATCCTGGTCAGGGGGCCTGATATATATCTATAGATCCATAATAAGCAGAGGAGAGACTACATCCCATGTGTTTTAATTTGACTCGAAAACCATCCTCAGTGCTGTCTGGGCTTTTAATAGTTATTCACTTACAAATGATTGCAGGTCATTACACAGTCATTGGGAGGGCAGTAATGAGATTGGCTTAATGGCTCTTGTAGAACATTGCTGTAAACGATAGGGAAAAGTTCCCCTCAGTAAGTTTTTATGATTATTCCATATGAGCGGCGTTTGTTTAAGCCCATATTAGTGTAAAAAAAAAAGGGTGGCAATCTTCCTAATCAAATGTGATTTATTATAGCATTAGTTCATTCTGCTCTCAAAAGCAATCATCATATCAAGAGAGAATGAAAGAATGAGAAAGACTGAAAATCTCATCGTCCTTCTAGAGAAATATTGTATTAATATTTGGTCATGTTAATTCTGCTATCAGCCCCTATTTTCATCACAATTTAACTGTGGCCGGTGACAGGAGGCGTAATCATGTGAAGACGTGAACGAGCTCATATTTATTAGGAGCCGGCGCTGACGCTAACAGAGACAGCTAAGTACCCGGTCGTCCTTATCCCTATTGATGTACAAGGCCGACAAGTAAATTAAATTTACCTTTGGAAATTGTTCTATTAGTATTTTTTATTAGGTTAATTAAGCAAGCTCTGGGGACTCGTTGAATTGGTGAGATTGGAGATTAATTCACTGTTCTCCGCATGCTGGAGGACTGAGACGGTAATCCCCTTACAGCCATCCTCCTACAGAGCTGCACGTTGCTGTTGAGCCACACCACTTCATTAATTGCTCCTGTAAGATGCGCCACACCACCAATTACTCCCACGCCTCCACACCAGCCCTCATAGGAGAGAAGAAAAGGGGGGGGGGGTATCTGAGAACTTGACTCACAGTTAAGTTAAAAGTGGTTAAAGGAGTATTCAGACTTCAGATTAATCCAGCCATGATTTCAAGGTCTAATTGATAATAACACCACCACCCAAGTAGTGATGAGAAAAATGACTCTTAGCTGTGTGATGGGTATAATTTAAGTAGATGAACTGGTAGTCACTCCAGCCGCGTGTGTCACTGCTAAATGCTTTTAGTGCTGAAGGTCTGCGAAGGCATTAGATTGTCCTGCAGGTGGTCGAAGCAGATACAGTGGACCAGGGCAACATAGACCTGCCCTGCCTTGATGGAAGCACTATTGATTGATTGAGAAAAAAATACCCTCTGATAGACAAGATTGCTCATTGGAGTGGAACGTCATGTACCTCTGATGTACCACCTCTCAATCAGCCAGCACCTGATCGACCAGGCTGGCTGATGCGTCTTCACCTTTCATCCCACTTAAGGCCAGCTTGTCAATTGGTCTCTCTAGCCCTTATTATTTAGGGGGGGTGCCATGGAGTTAGAATATGAACTCCTCTGCTGGCTCCTGCAGTGACGGTTGTGCTCCATCAGGGACAGCTCTTATTTAGCTACTGTCAAAAACAAATCACGCCCCATCCAAGCTCCATAGCTGCCTGGTTTGTGCCTGGAGGAAATCAAATTTGTATTTTTAGAGGGATGAAAACAAACCACCTTGAACGATTGAACTTATTCGGCACCCTGATGAACTCTAAAGAGCTGTGGGATTGGAAAGTTTGGATTTCATCTAGCCCTGAATAGCATGAATAGCCACGCACACCAGCTCTGTTTGTTCATTCAGTGTAATTGCATGCATGTGGAGAGCTGCGACAAGAGTACAAAGTGAAGAGAGGTGAAGACGATATTGCTGAATTGTTTCACCACTACAGTGGGCCTCTTCATGTTTGTGCTAATGAGAGGAAGGGCCACTGTGTGCACACATACCCTGCCTCAAAACAGACAGCGGGACCCAGTCACTCTAGGCCTTTCACTCTCTACACGGTAAGCTGACTTTGTATTTTTAATTAAATCATTTAAATGTACTTAGACTTGATTTAGTAAAGCTAGAAACAGTTTATCCTTGGGGTTTTATGAAGTGTCGCAACCAATTTGATTCTGTTTTTGAATCTTCAGGATGAAGAATATACACAGGCATAATCAAACAGAAATGTAATAATCACAAGTCTATTGTAACATATCTTAGGTTCTTGAGTTTTCTTTGTTTTGCACAAATTTAGTCTGGTATTAACCATTTTTTTCTTGCCGATTTCTTAATCTTTTTCCTAATAATTTTCTTCAATTTAAATGAGATGAAAACAGCTCAACTGATGATGCCCACTAAATGCACAAATGCAGGGCATGAAAAAAAAAGAAGCTAATAAAATGATGCACTTGTGGTTTATGTAGACTCAAACAAAATGTTAGACTTAACAGTAAGGTGAAGAGTCTAAAAAAACAAGGTGAAAGCTCAGAGCGTTCAAGAAGATTTGATCTGAGTAAGTGTACAGGCAGTCAAAAGTCATCCTATAAAGGAAAGCTTACATTACTGTTTATTCCAGCAAACCCCTATTTTTATACATAAAGTTTAAGCAGAAAAAAGTTTGCACTGTAAACAAAGTACCTTTTCAGCAAAAATGATAATAAGACATAAATATATTTGGGCTTTTCCGTATAAAAAGTTACTATGCTTTTCTCAGGTTTAGCAATCGTGATCAGGATAAATCCTAATAAAAAAGTTGAACCTCTAAGACATACAAAGTTTATTCCAAGCTGCTCTGTTTCCTAATCTCACAAGACACACGCAGCACTTAATAATTGATTATAATTGATTTTAACCTAGCCCTGACCCGGGTAAAGAGGCTCGGCCAATTACACCCATGCATCTGGGAAATGGGAGGGGGGAAAAAAGGAAAAGAAAAACAGGACAGCACCAACTTTAAAAGCTCAATACTTGTAGTACAAATAAAATATTTAGGCTGCAGAAGCCTTGACCTCCTCTTGCTAGCCAGCTCCTAACATGAATTGATTTCTGACAAGGCAACTGGGACCCAATTACAACAAAATGCACTAAAGCTGACCTGTTTCACCTCCCAACATTTACGCCAGCTTAACCTCCCAGAGTGACCAAGGTCTTGTTGAATGGACAGGATGGGCTCTGCATACTTCCTTTTCTTTAACCAGCACTCAGTAGCTAAGAACTCACTCACTGTGAACAGAAACACTCTGGAAACTCATGTCACGTATCTACAGTACATCCTGTATCAAGATAATGTGAGGGTATCCTCACCTCTAGCAACAATTATAGCAGCTCTAATGATGTGTAATTGTGCTATCTCATGGCTGGGCCTTGTAACCAAGAGAAGAAGGATTTCTCAGACAAAGGCTTTGGGCAGAAGAGAAAACGGACAACACAGACTTCCAGATGCTTCTCTATATTTGGATGTAAGAACAATCTAGTAGAGAAAAGCTGATACTGAAGATGACAGTTGGCCAGATGGCTCTCCACTGATGTAAGTCACAGACATGGCAACATGGCATCCTGCATAAATATATATGAGGGGCATTAAAGTCAAACCGTGATGAAACTTCTCATGAATGAAGGCGTAAAAACCGATTGACATTTACAGCCGATTTCGAACACAGTACAGTGATGAGCCCCAGTAAAACATCTGAATGGTGCGAACGTTTAAACAAGGCCATATGTCGATGAATGACACCTTAGAGCCTACAGCAGTGGTTTCAGTGAATGCCTAATATTTGAAAAACACTTTACTTACATCTTGCGGAAGAGACGGATCTGTCTGTGGGAACTGTACACACATTCATTTATGAACACCACTTGCACATTAAAGAAACTACATTTCAGGTGGGAGTTATACTCACATTCCCTGTGGAGCCCTGACCTCATACCAAGCCATTTCCACATGTTTGGGCCATTAAAGAAGTTCCTGGGAGGCCAGTGTTTTTAGATGTGAAGCAGGTAATCCAATCATGGCTTTCTGCATTGATGGTATCCAAGCAGTAGTGAAACGCTGGGATTATTAATGTAACCGGGAATTATATAGAGAAATAAAGCTAGTTTCTATATAAAGGTTTTCTGTTATTTTGCACAACCAAAAGTCTTACCTGTTGTAAGTAGAAATACATAATATTCTTACTGTAACTGCAAAAAATTGGTATAACACTTATGCCATAATTAAAACTTAAATAGCACATGGTGTGGGGGTCAAAACATACTATAGTCATAGATTATATACAAAGGGGTAAGCCATTTGATAAAAAAAAAAAAATGAAGGCTAAAATTAACATAAAAATGCATAAATACCCGGTGCATGTACAAAGTGCTTAAACAGACTGCAGCAACATATACAGTTTTATTTCAACAGCTTCAAATGAGATGATGTGCTCAGTTCAAGCACTTACTAATAAGATTGTGATAATCCTGAGTGCCTATCTTTGGCCACTACATTTATCCTACTACATATTGGAGACTTGAGGATCATGCACTAGGGTCTGCAACACACACAGACTCGCACCTACACCTGAACACATACGCATACAGACAAACGTGCATATACAAATGCACAAAGATCTTCAGAGCTTATTTGTTTATTGACTGTGAAACAGATAAGCACACTCTATATGGAGGAAATCCATCCACTTCAGATGGCTATCTCAACCTTTTCCTCAAACTGTCCACACACATACACACACACACGCGCACACACACACACACACACACACACACATATTTTGCCTAATGAATCAAGAAAGGCGATGTTGGGAAGTGATACAGGCAAATACATCCGCTAACACACATACACACTCCAAAGCTCAAGTGCAGCATTGCTAGCATAAGCACCACAGTAATATAGCAGTGCATGTATGTGTTTAAGTGCTGTGTGTATCTGAATGTAGCAGGAAAAACCAGGTCATTAATCATAGAGACTGTGTGTGTGGTGAGCCTGGGTCAAACTGGGGCTATTAAAGGAAGCCCAGGGACTGGAGCCTCTGTTGTGTTAACCCCCCACTCCCTGCAGGCTCAGGCTGGACTTAGCCCACAGCTGTCCCTCCACTCCCTCATGCCAGCTGCAGGAGAGAAGAAAGAAGGGAAGAGAAAGGAATAGATGGGCAAAGAATCATCTCTACTGCTAATCATGGATCATGAAAACGGATTTTGGCACACAATACAAAATACTCAAAATCAGTGCTGACCTGATGGCATATTTAGTGCAACATGCCTGTCTGTCCATTCCACACTATTATACATCTTTCGTGAAACCAAGCTATTGTATCGATATTCTGTTTCAATCAAGGTAAGGTAAGGTAACTTGCAAACATATAATGAATAATAAATAATATTACTGATTATATGAAATGTTTGCAACAGTTATTAATTATCCAGTGCAAACATCATACCCACATTAATAGATCTACATTTCCTTAAATGAATGCTTCACAACCGGTTTTCACCAGAAGCATATAATACAGCCCATTCCTGCATGTTGAGCATGAAGCAAAGACAAGAAGAGATGATTTAGTGCTCTATACAGTAGATCTGGATTACATTTGTGATCTGCAGCTACATACTGAACTGTAACTTCTGTACTTAGTCAAGCTTTAGTCTCAGCCCACTGAGGCTTCACCAAAATGTTTCCAGGTGCCTCGCTTACCCTGAGAAACAACCAGTATCCCTCACTCTAATAGGAAAATTATTAGGCTTTTATTCCAGGCTTTGAAGGCTTTAATATTTGGACATTTTGTATATGGTCAATTGCAGCTGAAAGAAATAAAATACTGTATATAATTGACACTATGCCATGATGTTATTTATTACTATGCAAATACTTTGAATTAAGTGTATAGTATGGTAATAGTATACTACAGTATACTAATACTACACTATTACTACACTATTACTATACTATTACTATACTATAACTATTACTAACTATTACTACAGTATTACTAATACTATTACTGACCATACAGAGGCAGAATGGTGGCTTATTGGTTACCCTGTGGGGTACACCTCCAGGATCCGGGTTCAATTCCCACATCATGGTCTGTATGCATAAAGTTTGCATGCTTTCCCCCTGCTTGGTTGGTTTCCTTCAAAATCAATTGATGTTTACTTAAGACTTCAATCGACTCTTACTGTAGCTAAGGTAAAATGTTTAAATGGTGCAAATGTTTTAAAGAAGCCATACATCCATGAATGATGATCCAACCGAGGTGGGTCAGAGCACACCACAGTTTTTTAATGTGAACATTTACCAAGCAGAAAGCCAATTTGGTGACGAGAAACATCTATCTGTGAGAACGGTACACACAATCATCAATCATTCACAAACACCACTTGCACATTACTGAAACTCTATAGTATAGTATAGTATAGTATAGTATAGTATAGTATAGTATAGTATAGTATAGTATGGTATACAGTAGTATAGTATAGTATAGTATAGTATAGTTTAGCAATAACAGAAATTACAAAATAAGCAATATTTATTATATAATATATATATATATATATATATATATATATATATATACACAGTATATATATATATACATATATATATACAGTATATATATATATATATATATATATATATATATATATATATATATATATATACTACTGGGCAGTGGACTGACATGGTGTCATGCTCAGTGGTCATTGATATTACTTCAATTCCACTGTGACAGGATTTCACTTTATTCTCTCCATCCCTCTCTTTGTCTCTCTGCTCTGTGCCAGCACTCCCTCAACTAATCCCAAATGGTCCAGTGTTGTCCAATTAAATTCCAGTTGACATGCATTCAGTGCAGGCACTTCTATCAGTAATTTAGCCCTCTTTATAGGCAATCTATTTTTTAATATAAGGTCTGAAGAAAACATTAAAGTATTGATCTTTATTTATTGATCTTTCACAAAGCATAGTTAAGGCCAACGCAAATCAATCAAAAATAAATTTAAAATGATGATAGCGCATAGGAAGACCTGATGTTGCACTCCAGGCTTAATTAGTGAAACGGCAAGAGGGAACTCAAAGCAATATCACACTGTACTACATCGCCTTGGTTGTGTTAGCAGGGCAGATTAAGCGTCTGCATTGTATTAAAGCTAGCCAAGGTTAATGAATGGCCATCATAGTTCAGGCCAGGTTAATCCCCAGAAAACCTCTCACAACAAATGTTAATGTAGCCTGATTTTAATGTCATCAGACAGATTTATAATCCTCCCACCATGTATACACACACACACACTCACACGCACATAGCCAACTATTCATATTACCTTGGATGAAGAGAGAGAGAGATCCTACAGAAGCATTATCATCATTATCAGATGAATGTAGCATGAGTGTTTCAGTAATAAACACACCCTCTACATCCTCTCATTTAGTCAAACCTCATAGCATGGACAGATGCATGCGTGTCCCAGTTCATGGCTTAAAAGCTGTAATTATAACTGAAACTAGAAACCTAACTCATTTAAATGTTTTTTAAATAAAAAACTTTTTTTTCTCCTTTTAACCATTACAAACGACTTACACTGTGATCATTTTTAAAGCACTGTTGAACACTTCCTGTAAGTACATGTGCATCAGTCACAGATGTTATGTGATGCAACATTTTTGACTCACACAAATATTAATGAGTTTACAAGGACCTTCTCATTATAATTATGTAGAGCAACGGCAGCGTCTTAGTGGGCCAGCGATCCCTGTGGGATACATAAATCTACCAAGCTAGCAAAACTCGCCTACTTTTGACAAAACACTACATGTACATGCAGACACAAATAATGCCAAGCATCCTTCATTATTAACAGCCACTAGCCTTACAGTGCCATGCGTAGTTTAACCTAAAACTGTACACAATTTCTAGACAAATGCAGCATAACCTATTTCATACCCCATACTAAATATACTATTAAGACATCCTCAGGACTCTAAAAGTAGGAGCACCGTGGAAAAAACAAACAAACAAAAATTGGCTACACAGTCAATCAAGCTAACTTCAAAGTCAAAGTTAAAAAAGTTTCTCAGCAGTCCCTAATTAAGAGACCGCAAGCCTACGGCCAATTTACAAGCAAGATCCTAATAAATTACAATAAGAGACAGGCCTGACATCCTCTGGATAAAAGCATGACATGTGTTAAACCGAACGCGTGTCCCAACCCAACGCTGTCTGTTGTCCACTGCAGATGAGAGTGTGGGGCAGGGGGAGAGCGTAGCACTCCCTCCTCCTTTCTGCTTTGGGAGAATAATTAAAAGAAGGCCTGTTGTAATTAGCCAACCTCTCACTGCGTTTGTGCTTGTTTGCAATGCTGTAAGAAAAAAAAAAAAAAAACACCACCACAACCTGGTATGTGACAAAGCCTCTTTTTTTCCTCGCCATATGGGAGCGGCTGGTGAGTGTCACACATCGCACAGGGTTACATGGAACACAGTCAAACGTATGAGCTTAACAACAAGAAAAACACACACACTTGCACACTTATACACACACACACACAAAGACAAGCCACCTGATAATGCCACATGGGGAAAAAAATCGAGAGAGAAGTGCTACTGTATCTATAGACTATTTTTTCTCTTCTTTTGTGAGCTTAGAGGACTTCTGTCTTGGTGAGATGTATAACTTGCCTCTGTGTTCCTGACAACACTAAAGCTTGAGATCAACATAAAAACCTGATCTTCAGCTGGAGAGTAATCATCCTTAAAGGGCTCTTAAAGGGAGTTCGAGAAAAAAAGGAAGGAGAGCTGGAGCCTAAAGTGGCGAGCAGAAGTGTTTAAAAACACAGGACAGAGCCACTAAAGGAAAGGTACACGAGTGCACGTATGCAGCGAATACGGAGCAAAATAAAAGTCATATCACCAAACTGTTTTGTTAAATGAAAGATTAGAGCAGATAACTGTACAGAAATTGTGTGTGCGTGTGCGTGCGTGTGTGTGTGTGTGTGTGTGTGTGCCACTGTGAATGTCTCTGTGAGTGTGTGTCTCTGCTGGCTAAGCAGTGGGGTGACTGCTCCCCTGTCTTCTCACCATCTGCCCGAGAGAGAGTCTTTCCAGCTCAGCCCCTCTGTTCCCCTTTTCCACACACCACTCATCCTCTTTGGAGCTGTAAGTGTGAGGAAGAGAATGAGGAGGAGGAGGAGGAGGAGGGAGAGGAGGAGGAAGATATTCAGCTAACTAAAGCATGCCATATTTAAGACTTAATTCGGAGATAGAGTACAAGAAGCACATTCTACAAAGATCGTGTTCTGGTTTCTGGGCTTAGTGGACCTACGTGTACTTTTATGCTCCATTCACTTATTCCAAAAGATCCAGGCACTACCTGTGCCAACCCGACTAATGTATTCTATGAGCTTGTTTGGAAAGACTTGCCCTTTTCAGAGCTCAGAGCTCCATTAGACAAAGAGGAGAAGGGCAGGCTAATTAAAGAGTGACCGTGTGGCCAGTCTAGAGCAAAGACTCGTTTACCCTGGCCCCATGCTCTCTCCAGCTCTCCTCGCTCTGCTAATAGAAAAATAAGCTACTTCACTCAGCATCGCTTGCAGTGACACCTACACTGGAGGGGGTAATGGTGTTTAATGGCCTTTTAAATTTTTATTCAGCCAGAGAATCATAAAAGGGGAGGCAGGCAACCACTGGATCTCTTAATAACCCCAATGCTATGGCAACCCGAGACTCGCTCAGGTCTCGGACGTCACGTGGCTCCGCAACGGTAGTTCGGGGTTCGCACATAAAAAGAAATAGACGGAAAGTTGGACGAGGGATTGCAAATTGGATAAAAAGGCAGTGCAAAATAGAAGGGTCACCATTGATGACTGTAATAAAAAATTTTTTCTTTTGATAATCATAAATGTTTAAAAGTTTAAGTGGCGCCATTCAGTAAAAATCACATCCAGACAACAAAAGTGTTTGCATAACCGTGTAAAGGATAAACAAAGCAGATGATAAGAGTGCAGGAATAAATACTTGTAAAAGTGAGGATTTCAGTATGTGTTGCTTCCTCAAGGGATCCACAAAACCAGGGCTGACTGGAAGAGAGCCGTACCTCCAACACACTGATCTGAGACCAGCTGCACTCATAGAAAGATAGATAAAGAGAGAGAGAAAGGAGGAGAGAGAGAGAGAGAGAGAGAGAGAGACTTTAACTTTTGCACTTTCAATTCGCAAACTCAGAAGATGGTACAACAAACAAATGCCATGCACTTCACCGTGCATTCCACCGACTTTATTACAGTAAAAAACATCTTTTCCTTTGAACCCGTTTCTGAGCTCCATCCTCAGCAACTTAAGTTAAAGTGAAAGCTCTGAGGAAGTTCAGTAAAGAAGACAGCACTCAAGTGTTGTAGACAGAGCCTGCGTCCTGCAGCCGAATGTGTAACTGGCCTCCTTCTTCACCTCACATTGTGTAAATGCAGTGTATTGCTGTTTTAATGTCAGTGATAGACATCAAAACCCTGTTCTTCTCTAAGCCCATCTGTTTGCTGCAGATGTCTCAATCAAGCCAGCAGCTGCATGGTGTCTGGGCTGTCAGGAAGGGCCGGGGCTACGCTTATACATGCTTCTGTTTAGGCACGCAAAACATGGACACACTCGCCACATGCTACCTGACCCAGCATCCTGCAGCCCGTCAATCAGCCTTCTTCGGCGGCCCGTTTCCTACAAATGCACCCTCTCTTCTTCCAGCTTCCACACGCCCCCACATAAAACCACACACACACACACACACACACACACACACGCACGCACACACACTCCTACCAACCTCATATAATACTGAACAGTTATCTATCTTTGAGCATCTATTGTTTTATACTGAATATCCATATAATGTTGTATTATATTATTATATATTATATTATATTATTATATATTATATTATATTATTATATATTATGCTATATATATATATATATATATATATATATATATATATATATATATATATATATATATTAAAGCAATACATCAGTGCCTTCCATACTAACCTTTATTCCCTTTATCTCTAGCTTATGTGTAAAACAAAAATTGACAAAATTTCTTTGTACTGAGAACATTTTACTCAAAAATTACTTAAAAAAAAAAAATGAAGACCAGTTACTCAATTTGGTCAATAAATATAAAAAAACATTATGATGTCAATGAACTTGGTGAAAGTTTGGCACTTTGTCCTACATATAGTTTTAAAAACGAAAGATTTCTAAACAAAAAAGATTCTTTTGCAGATTTCCCAAACCCAAGCATTATACTGTTGGGATGGGAATCACCAGACCCACACGATACAATTTTATCATGATACCCAGGTGTTGATTCGATTTGTGTTGCAATTTTGTATGCAACATTATCTGCAATAAATATATCTTCATAAATTATTTCTGTCACCTTTTTTGACTTGAATGTTTTTTCCATAATTACAGTTCTAAATAATCATAGTAAATAACACAGTCCTATCACACAGGATGCTGTCTGCCAGTGTGTGAATAGTTTAGGGCATGGCACCTGAAGGATTATAGAGGAACCACAACATTTTACCACCTCATACTGTATATATATATATATATGCATCTCGATTATACTATATGATGTAGAATTTAACTTTATACCACAGTGGGAATAGATTTTAGAACATAAGTCATCTAAAAGTCTTCTTCCATTTTCTGTAACCATACAGCTCAGAGAGTCGTTCCTGTTGTAACATAAACAGTAGGTGGATATTAATACACTAGTTCTAATATGTTATTGTTTCTATAGTAACAAGTTATTCATAGAGACTTCATAGGGGTGATCTAAGACTAATAAAAAACAATGCTACTTTTAAGGCAAAACTAAAAAAAAATTGTATAGCAGTTAATGTGACAAACCTTTTTGTTTTTCAACATTAATTTAATATTTATGGATTGGGGGACATCACAGAGATTCTTTTGGACAGAGGTGTTTTCCACACTTTCCAATGTATTAGTCATATTATAAGTTGCATTTTTACATAGAGGAAAAAACGGTGGCACAGTGGTTTGGTGCTTCATCTCGCACCTCTAGGGTTTTAGGGTCTATGCACATGGAATTTGTGTTTTTTCCCCATATTTAGTGGGTTCTCTTTTTTTTCCACAGTCTGATGACATACAGTCTTGTCTGATGGGCATTTCTTAATTGTCCTTAGTGTTTCATTGGGTGTGTGCATCTGTACATGCCAGAAGTTGTGGTCCTCAGAGATATAACAGCCAACTACTGCTTAGAGATGACAACTTGAATGGATGATGGAAAACAAAAGAATCTGCTGAAGCAGCAACTGTTTATAAGTAAAGCAAAGTGACAGCAGGAACTAACATGTCTCAATGAGGTCTAATAGCATTAAATGTTATTATATATATATGTAAAAAGCATGATCGTTGCACATTATAAAATAAAAAATCAGTAATCTAGGTTGCACTTCAGGCACAGGCATTTAGACTGTACTGGGACTGCTTTGCTCTCAACATTTACTGTGAGTGAAAATCACACCTAGCTAGCGAGGTTTTAGACAGCTTTTGGAAGACTGACTAATTATAGCAGTAGTTGTTTAACTGGCTCGTCAGAATCTTTGCAGTCATCCTAGGCAAGAAATGGTAACTGACATATTCCCATGCCATTTTAATGAAATCCAGTACTCAAATATTTAGTTTCTTAACGATAAAATATTAAAGCATACAGAATTTAAGCAAAAACGAAACCCACGATTTTGATCAAAAATAAACAACACATCTGTGGCAGTTTGCTATAATTCAGCCACAGCCACATCCAGTGGTGTTTACCACACCAGCACACATCTAGCCAACACTGGTGCTGAGATTTTACATTATCCAGACTGCATCACAGTGAATCTGATTACATTAGTAACACACAGCCACACATTAGTTCTTCTGAAAAAAAGCAGTGCCATTTAGATTTCAATTTACAGCATTTGACAAAAAAGCATTTTACACAAACATTTATTGAATGGCTTAAGACGGCCACTATAAAGGATATTAGGCAAAAAAATTTCTTTCATGTCACATACAGTACATCAATTTAATATTAATCCTAAAATTAAAACCATTAACCTTAGATTTGGGTTCCACTGTTCTCGCCAGGGCAACTTTATCCCCTTTGGGGCATGACCTCACCTGACCTTGGGTGGTGTCCTGTGGTGTCTGGCACTGGGACATTTCCAGCAGTGGATTCTTTGGGTGATGTGGATTGTGGCATAGGGCCTTTGTGGATCAGACTCGTTTTTCTAGCGCATTCCATGGATGCTCAGTTGGATAGGAAATTGAAGGCTGGGTCGGCAGCCTTGGGCTCTTTGCCTGCCGGGCCATGTGTTTATGGTGAACTGGGTGTTCTGATGCCTTTCTAGCATTGATTTTTTTTTTTTCAAAGAGTTATGCTGCATTGGCTTTTCAGTGGGATCAGAAGAGACAGGCTGGCCTTTGGTCCATGCGAGCATGTATGCGAATTGGATGCCCATGATCCTGTCCCCAGTTTACTTTAGTATATAATTGATAATCAATGTTATGCAATTCACCTGGTGGTGGTGTTAATGTTAAGGCCGATCAGTTTAAACTATAGACAAAGTGGACAGAGAGAGGTTAAAAGATTATTTACATGCTACATCTTGCACACATAACTCACTGGTCCAGCAGTGAAGACACTTTACGTCTTCCTTTTACGTTTACCACTACTGTATAATTGTTTTTCCATTTTTCTGACTTTTTTCCATCATGCCCTAATGCTAAAGAATATATTGCACAATTTGTAAACATTGGTCTCGCATGGTGCATATACAGTATTACAAAATGTTCTTGAATCGAATTTTAAAAACACATTGGAGTATTTATTTTAGAGGTCACTCTTATTGTGAACGGACCAGAAAGCTTAATCTTAGCGTCTCTATCAAATCTGCAGTAACCATAGCTGGGCATCTCATCGCTGTATTACACAAACTGCTCCGTGTGCTGTGGAGCTTTGTTGTGAGAAGACACAGCAGGAGGGCAAGACAGCTTCTGCTGCAGTTAACGAAGAAATGAAGATATACACACAAACACACTCAGAGTAAGATAAAGAGAGGCTGAGAGGTAGCAGAGAAACCATATAAGCTCGGCGACTTAAAGCGTTAACGTGCAGACATACAGATATAACGCAGCTACACAAGGGGAAAAAATAGCTGATTTTTTTTTTTTTCCTTGAACAACATAATCATGAAGGAAATAAATGTCAGCATGCTGAATAAGGAAAATATTATGTATACCTGTGCATTATTACAGTGGTTTAAATACATGTGACATGGGACACACATGTTTGTTGTGATTATTATTAAACAGATAAACATACAGAAAATACATGTACATTTAACCCTAATCCAAAGTTTATTCACAGAGAGGTGATATTTCATCTCTTTTATTCATTTATGAATTTATTGATTTATTGATTTTAAATAAAAGCTGTATTTGCAGAGGCCAACACAGGGCAGTGCCATGCAGTGCAAATATTCACATTTCCCTATGTACTGTATCAATGTGAAGAGAACAATGTGTGCAAGAATGCAGGCACACACACACACACACACACACACACACACACACACACACATACTCGAACGTCACTTGTTAGTACCCCATCCCTCTGACAGGTATCTGCTAGACTGTGTTCTCTGCATCTTACAGGCTTTTCTGAGATTGATTAAAGCTCCAATGTTGATTTCTTCCCGAGTCACGCATAAAAGCCTATTTAAAGCAGCCCTGCCAGCTCATTAAACGCGCCACACGACACACACACATTAAAGGTAATGTCCCTGCCACTTTATCTCTCATTGTTTTATTTTGCTCTCTGGATCTAATGAAGGCAGCGGAATTATGTCGTTTTAAAACCGTCTGCTTTATGATTCTATTTGTTTATCTATCTCTTATTTCCGCGTCTCTCCCACTCTCGTCTGTCATCCTCCGGTACTTTAATTTGATTGGGCGCTCGGCAACGGGCCTGTTGATCGCTGCCCATTTGCAGATTAGCAGATTAAGTTATTCATCACTCAAGAAGCTCCCCGCTGCGACAGCGCTATCAGCAAACTGCCAAATCAAAACATCTCTGCCAGCCATTCCAAAATAATTGAATGCACAATAATTTCCCTATTAATACATTTCTCATATTACAGATTATGCATGAAAATGTCCACATTATCTGTAGCACTTTTTTTTTTTTTTGGTTAATGTCTTGCTCCTCACCAGTAAATTTAATAGACAGGAGTAGAACGGCACATAGTAAAATGAAGCGATGGGTTACAGATAGCCTCTCCTCCCATATTTATTCATTTTTTCCCTACCTTCCCCTCTCTCTCTCTCTCTCTCTCTCTCTCTTTCTCTCATTCTGTCTCTCTTTCTCTCACTCACTCTCTCTCACTGTCTCTTGGAGGATGCGGCAGAAAATTAAAGAAAATCGATCATTGTACAGCAGGGTGGCAATGACTGGCTCTGACGGTTGCTAGGCCAACAGTTACTCAGCCGCTCGCTGCTGTCTGTTTTGTCAGTTTTCTCTGATAAGCCTTAGATTTATTTTATTTTTCACCTGCTTATTTTATCGGGGGTTAATTACACTGATCTGTATTCATCTGGCATATCTTTTTATTTCCTCTGATATTTTTTTCTGTACTGTAGCATGTCAGGGCCACATGCAATACATTACACGCGAGCAAAAAAAAAAAAGCACTGCAGAACATAGAGATTTATGTTGTTTTTTTTTTGCAATGCTTATAATTATATGTGCAAACACAATATCATACAGGCATCTATATAATAATAACTAACTGTAAGTGCCTGTAAATAAAATTAAAAATAGGTCTACAGCAAAAAAAAAAAGAAAGAAAATCCTTCCAACACCAACGAAGACTGTCGATTCGAATTAGTGTTGTCACCGGTGTACAAAGAATTCTACTCTGGTGTAGGGCAAGAGGGCAGATCAGAACTAGCAGCGACTAATCCTACTCTGATCCGATCCTGATGCTCGCAGTTTGTCATGCTAAGTTCATTCAAAGGCAGCAGTCTGATGTTGAAGATGCCCGCTGTAGAGAAGCTCCATGTCGAGGCTCTCGTACTGTAGCAGCTGAAAGAGCTGTGAACGCCACAGCCTGCCTTAATGGCATAATGTGAATAAACCAGAAGAGGCAGACTAATTGTCCACGACCCAGCACCAGCTTTCTGAACAAAGTGAACAAAGTAAAAAGTGGGATAAAATATCGCTGTAGCCCTACCAGGCTGCTTGTAGTAGTAGGCAAACTATGTGTCTGTAGCTTGTGTGATTTATTCTTGTGATGTATCTCATGTGTGTATACACTGTGTTATGGATTGTGTGTGGATATCAACTGTGTGATGCGTTCTGTGTATATAGACTATGTGATGTAGCCTGTGTGTGTACAAACTGCGGTATGTATTCTGTGTGTGTGTGTGTGTGTGTGTGTGTGTGTGTGTGTGTGTGTGTGTGTGTGTATGACAATGTGTGATGTATTCTGTGTGTGTACGATACTGTGTGACGTATTCTGTGTGTGTGTATGATACTGTGTGATGTATTCTGTGTGTGTGTATGATACTGTGTGATGTATTCCATGTGTACAGTATAAATTGAGTGACATATTCTGTGTGTGTATGTGTGTACGAGACTGTATGACGTATACTGTATGTATGAGTCTGTGTGATGTTTTCTGTGTGTACATAGACTGTAATATATTGTGTGGGTGTGGGTGTATAAGACTAAAGTATGTGACATATTCTGTGTGTATGAGACTGTGTGATGTACTGCATTCTGTGTGTGTGTGTGTGTGTGTGTATAAGCTGTGTGATGTATTCTGTGCATGTGTGTGTGTGAGACTGTGTGACGTACTCTGTATGTATGAGTCTTTGTGATGTTTTTTGTGTACATACACTCCAAAAAAATGCTGGGTTGATTCCGTAAACAAATTGTTGGGTTATTTATTTTGGTCAAATGAAATTTAGTGGGTCATTTACAAATGTTTGACCCAACAACTGGTTTATTCTTTATTCTCTGGTTTCCCCAAATGGCAGCCTGCAAAATGTTTAAAAATGTTACTGTTATTGTGTTACAAAGTGTAGTTTTAAGACCTGTTTAATGTATGTATGTACAGCTCAAAACATCCATCGGTTATTGAAAATAGCGTCTGCTGTATTAAAAAAATCGGCCCAACGATTTAAGAGATTTAATCTCCAGGCAGACAATACAGGTGCCCTACACTTGTGTAGCCGCCCAACGCTGCCTCACCTCGGAAAGAACTTCTGAAATCTACTGCTGACTGTGATGTCCCTGTAGTGGTTAAAACAGTGGTTTTACTTCACTTTGTGTGTTTATAAAAGGCAATCTTTGGTATAATACGGTTATGGTATAATAAACCGCGGCTGTGTGACGCATCCTCTCCTCTGCGTTCCATTTACAATATATCCGGTGTCCTCATACCCTCGAGTGTGCACTTCCAAGTCAAGGCTGTTCTCTGCGTTCTTGGAATTGAGACACGACATGACAAACTTTCTGGATTCTTTACTTCTGAAGTGAGGGGCAAGTCATTTAAAGCCGTCAGTATATTATGGTAAGTTAATATGAATTTTGACCTAAATTTTAAATGTTGTAGTTGTGGTAGGCGCGAGCTCATTTCCATGTTCATTCACTTTTCCATCTTTTAAGTCGCACTTTGATATGGGGCTGTGGGGAGTTCATGTTTTTATATTTTGTGCCAATGTTGTACTGTATTTTATGAGAAAAGTGCATTTGTAGCACACACAAATAAATAAAAGTTTACTAAATTTACAAAATTTTATATTAAATGTAATTTTAGGTAAATTATTAGTAATCTTCACTAAAGCTGTGTGTAGAAAGTCTGTTGGCATATTTTATAATATAAGTATATAATAAGTTGTAAGTAAAAGCAATTAGGGTGTTTAATGACAGTCTTAATATGTCTTCTGTTTCTGTATGTAAAAAAAACTGGTTATGTTATTTTGAAGCAGCAGTTGGTTTATTCTTAAGCGAACTTTCTGGATTCTTTTTTTCTGACTGGATCACACTCAAAGCACTCAGTACTTTATGGTAAGTTAATGTCAATTTTTCCTGTTTTTTTTTTTTTTTAGTAAGTTGTGGTAGGAGAAAGCATAATTTATTGTTCAAATTAAATGCTTTGATATGGTGGTGTCAGGTTAATATATTTTTTTAATTCTGTTTTTTTATTATTCAAAAAATAAGAATGTGTCATCTTTTAAAACGAGCTTTTTCTTCGTCCTTATGAAATATTTTTTGTAAGTTGTAAATTCATCACTTAAATATTCTATTCATCTAGGGTTTGTTGAGAATTTGAAAAGAATGCTTCAAATTAAATCCAGATGGAACGTTAAATAGTGAATTAAATTAGTCAGAAATATACACTAAATTCATGTTCACATTATGTATTTTTAAGAAAAAAAACATTTTGCATTAAATACATATGTAGCTGTAAAAATGCTTGACGTAAATGTTAGTTTTATTGCAACACTAAGTGATGGTGTGTAATCCACAGGTGGGGACCAACATGATGGGAATGATATCTGCAAAATATAAAGATGTCTAGAGCACTGTTCCATGTTTTGTGCTTTGGGGATGAAACAAGAGGGACCTGACAGACCTTTCCCATTGTTGGAGGCAATGCTATTGATACAGGCTCTTTGGTGGAGGCCGTTGATGTTTGTCTTAAAGTTGTTGTTCTTTTTATCTTTGATGTTAACTACACAAAGGAGTGTCTTTCCACCTGGGAGTTTCTCCAGCATAGTGTAGATCAGATTGATGGACATGACCAGTCATCTGTTAAATTTTTGAGGACAAAAGTTTTTAAACCCCATATTTAATAAATTATATTTTAAAAAGTTCTATCGTTTTTTGTTTTTAATGTCATTGATGTGAAGGAAATTCAATAATAATAGTTAAATAACTAATATTAAAAATATTAAGATGGGGAACGTTTCATGTGGGCATTGTAAGAGTTGTATGTTTAAACATTGTATTAAATACAAAAAAATGCAATTTAAATCAGATTTACAGGGGCCTCTTGTTTTTATTGTTTTACAGAGTGTTTATGTTACATTTATTTTATATTTAACAAATGGTCACTTTGGGATTATAATTGTCAAAATCATAACACAACACAGAATTCTGGGTTAAAAGGTTAAACCCAGCACTTGTGTCAAAATGACCCAGCGTGTGTTCTGTCCAATAGTGACCCAGCGGCTGGGTTATGTTTGGGTTGTTTTTTAACCCAGCATTTTTTAGAGTGTAGACTAAGTGATATATTGTGTATAGAGACTATGTGATGCATTCCGTATATGAGACTGTATTGTGTGTGGGTACAGTATATACAGACTGTGTGATTTTTTTCTGTGTGCATGTACAATGTGTGTATGCCAGTGCCCACCCTGTTCTCTCCTAAAACGAACATGCCTTCTTTCTCCCTGCTCACACGACCCTCCAAATGCATTATAAGCATTAATGAAAAAGTTAATGGACCATGTTCCTACATATCAATTTACATTTTACAATTTGGGTAGACAAATGATGTCTGCTATTGCAGGCCCATAATATTTTGCTCAAGGAAACAGTTCTAATGTGTTTTATAGACATCAAATGTTGTGAATAATGATGCGTCCATAGCATGCAAATCAAGACAACAGCAGGCTGATCAGCTGTTATTGTGTAGCTGCATAGAGTGAAGGAGAGGCTGATACTAGTGTCGAGCTACAAAGTAACACTGTGGCTATGGCATCGCTCAGCTGGACTACATGAAGGGAATTGAAATAGACACACAAACACACTTACTACCACAGCATTACAATGATCTAATTAATTCAGCAAAACAATTAAAGCAATACAGCTTACAATCATTATCTAAGTGGCGTCTCGAGAAGATCTCTCTGATTGGTTTCTGTTAAACAGCTTAAGGCGGAAAATAACACTTCCTGAATTTCCACTTCGACGCCTGATTCCCCATTATCAGTGCTCGTACACAGTTCAAATCAAATGTATATTCTGATCCAACCTCGGGCAGTGCTGATATAAATTTGGGAAGTGTGCAAGTGCAGATTGCTCTGCGATTAGTGTGCATACACTTGTTACACAGCAGTCATTAAATGCAGCATAGCGGTGCGGGGATCTGCACACTCCCTGAGCTCCAACCTCAGACGAATAGCCACTAACCTGCCTGCGCTTTTTATGACATTCCATCACGCCTATCCCCCTCAAGTTCATAGAAAATAATCATTTTCACCACAGGTGCGTTTTTCCACGCAGCTTACCCGCCGTGCTGCCGATGGCGTCTCCGTGAGGACGCGGCCGTCTCGGCGGCTCTGGTTTCCGAGAACCGGGGGCTACGGGTGTGAAAGTGTGTTTCAGTGCCATCTGCATGTGAGGTGAGAACTCTTGGAGCAGGGAGCCAATCACACACCCACGCACACCTGAGGAAGCATCACCCTCACAGCCTATTGTTTCAGAACACACTTCAGTACGTGTAAGGCGCATGGGAATAAGCTCGCAAGTTCTAAACACACAGAGTTTGACACATACATATGCACGCACACACAGACGAACAAGTGTTTAAGAGGTGAACGCAAAATACTATATGTTCCTGTTGCATTGAATTCCCTCTCTTAATATTGCTACAATACACTCCAGCATGAAAGAACACCCCACACACATACATATAGCCAATACTTTTTATATACAAGTGCAAATGAAAAGTCGCCCACAGTTTCACACTCTCTCTCTCTCTCTCTCTCTCCGTTTCTCTCTGGTTTCGCTCTCATTATTCTGCTCCCTCTCCCCATCTCTACTCATCTCTCCCCCACTAACAGCAGCAGTCCAACGCAATGGCCAATAACACAGCACGCTGTAACAGACACCTGCAATGCTAATATCATTAATCAATACCAATGGAATTGTGTGGAGGGACTCGGCGAAATGAAGGTCCCAGCGGTACCAATCTTGCTCCCTTTAAACCTCATTTGCAAGCCCAAGATGGCCGCTCTAATGACTGGCAGCAAAGTTTTTCCAACAAATTTCATGGGGCATGATCCAAAGATAATAGGTTTTCAGCCCAATGACAATCCAATTACAATGCCAATCAAAGCTGACTCCATGCAGGCTAATTACCAGCTTCAGCCGCGAGTTCAAATTCAAGCACACCACTTTTTGTTTGAATAAGAACTTGGTTTGGAGGCAAGGCAGGTTTCGCAGTGTTACCAGGCAGAGGTCTGCCTCTGTCACTGAAACAGAACAGCTGAAATAAGTTCAAGCAGATTTTTATACCTTCACTGAATTAAAATTAAACACGCACATCCTGCATGACTCTGATATACCGTCCGACAATTAGGAGCAGTGATACAAAACATCAGCTAATTAGAAAAGTCGAAAATAAAACTGAGTATATTATATACAATTAATATATTTCTTTCCCACAGATTGCACAACACTTTTCCCTCCAGTACCTAACACCATGAAATTGAATGTTGCAACTGAATCTTTTTTAGCCAGATATGGCAAACGCTATTTCTTCCCAATTTTTTATTTATTGCGGCTTGATAGTTTTATTGTACACTTAAGCAAATAGGTGATCAAAATAAACATACATGCTGTGAAATATAGCCACAAGCAACTCTGTTCATCCAGAACACGGGCATATTAATGCATCATCAAGTCGCTGCAAAATATCAGTTAGATTCAGACATCAAACTGTTACCAATATGGTGCTTTTTAGCAACTGTAGGTCAATACAGACATGGGGGTCGCTAGTAATTAGAATCCATTAAGTAATTAAGTAGCCAAAACGATGAGCCACTTCATAAGGCTTAGTATGGGACAGAACGAAGCATGCATGATAATAATAATGACAATAATAATAATAATAATAATAATAATAATAAAAAAATTATAATAATAACAACAACAACAATAATAATAATAATAATAATAATAATAATAGCAACTCAGTTAACGAAACAGTGCAAATACAAGTCAAGAGTAAAAGTTCATACCAAGGTTTAGAATGAATCTCAGTGACTTTGGCCATGGTATGGTTCTTGGTGTCAAGCTGGTTTGAGGTTCTCAGAAAGTGCTGATCTCCAGGAATTCTCCCACACACCAGACTCTAGAATTTACAGAGAATGGTGGGACAAACAAAACAGAAAATCAATTAACAGCAGTACAGTAGAGAGAGATGTCTTATATTAAATGTCTTATAGTCTATAGTAACTCAATTAATCACTCTTAACAACTGTGGTGATCTAAAAAGCATCTCAGCATGCTCACAACATCCAACCTGGAGCCAGATGAGCTACAAGAGCAGAAGACCCCATCAGAAGTCACTCCTGTCAGAACTGAACAAGAATCTAAAGCTACAGGTTCAGTAAAACTAAGCAGATTAAGACTGAGGAAATAAAAACAGTTCTGGGACTTTTTTGATGTTATAAATGCCACCACTATACTGTATGTTATATGGCTGTGCAATTAATCGCTATTTAAATTTGGTTTCAATTGTAGCTCAGAACAATCACAAAAACAGGATAATCAAGATTAAACAATAAAAAGATTAAACAATAATTTTAATCTGTGCTACAGTTCATTTCTTAGCAATGTTCTCACGTTTGTGTGTTATAAATCTAGCACAACCAATTCATTTACACAGTCACTTTTAGCCAGACTGTGGAACTATTTATCAATCAATCAATCAATCAATTAATTAATCAATCAACCAATTAAACAACTCATCTATCTATCTATCATCTATCTATCATCTATCTATACATACACATTTATAAATAAATATATTTATTTTAATTGTTTTCCAGTTTATAAAAAATTGTCAACAAAGTTTATCTTTTTCTTTTACTCTTTTTCAGTTATATTGCATGATGTTTTAAAAATCAGCAAGTAATTATTCAATTATGTAAAATATTCGTGATTATGATTTCTTATTTCTTTGCAATATTGCGATAATGGAACAGCACTAATATGCTAGATGTTATGTCCAGTATTTGTTAGCAAAGAACCGCGAGAAATGCAACATGCAGTTTTTTATGTCATCTGTGCAAATGAAAAGACTTTGATTTTTGACAAAAGCCTTTGTCCTTTATAGTAAATGAATAAATATAAGCAATTATCTTATTGAAAAAAAAACTTTTGTCAATTTTATTATTGGAGGGGCGGCAGAACATAATTCATCAACAAAAAAAGATCTGTGTAGACATGGCACTTAGAACTTAAACAAACTACAGAGCCTGAGAAATTGCAATTCTTAAATGTATTATTAAAATATAAACATAACAATGAATACTGTATGAAATATCGAGAATTTCCTCTTTGTGCTATAAAGCAAATTACAGGGTAAATATTATATATTTTTAGAAACAACCATTTTAAAACTGTGTTGCAATGAAATATGAGCAGTATTTACATTACTTATTTAATGATTAAGATCATGTGTTTCCATCTGTATATTATATATTTTGAAGAAGTAACTTAGATTAATCCTCTTTACATTTATCTACAAATGCAACGCAAAAACCATTCATGCGTTACATATACTTACACCCCTGTGCACACGCACACGCACACACGCACACACACACACACTCACTTACTCACACACACTCATTCAAACAAACAAACAAAAAAAACAGCATCAATAACACAAATGATTAAACATTCATGGCCTTTTGTAGAGAACATCTGCTCTATATAAGAGTGTAGCCTCAGGGATTGGGTGGAAGGAATCTGGAGGATTTCTCTCACACAACCACAAGAAAGCAATAAGATGGCACTGAGGCTGTGAGAGATTTGAACACGAACGCATACGCACTGGCAGAACAGGAAGCATGCTCCTCACAGACAATACGAGTGTGTAAGTTAGCACCTGGCCCACATCCGTTTCACCCAGCTGTACAATGACATGGGTTGGAAATAGAAGTGCTGTGCTCTAATAAGCAAGTCAAAAAAATATGAAAATCAAGACAGTTTGTGAGCCCAGTATCTGGCCAAACACTCGGTACAATCAGCCTCGCGATCTTTAAACCCTTTGAAGAGCCCATGACTTTTCTTTCCTCTGAAGTGAGCTTAGCGTATCACGATATCTCTACACATATTACGATAAGGCATCTGTTTTTATTTATTTACGTATTTGGTTTATTTTTTTTTAGTTGTTTTTTTTTTTTTTAAGCTCAGCTTGAATAAGCATCTCGCATTGATTACTCCTCCTGACTGCAGTCCCTCACAGTGCAGGCCCAGCTGAGAAACGATTACCTTTGATTATCTGTGAGTTTGCAGTTCGATACATTCACTGAGATGTGAGGCGAGGAGAGCGTGAGTGAGCGGATCTCCATGCACACACACGCGCGCACGTTCTCACTGCTTTCCACACAAACGCCGCAGATCTGAAGAGATTAATGATACGTTTTCCGCGGAGATAACATCTGTCTCAACCGCTCCTGGAATATTAAGCTTAATAAATATATTTATGAGCCCCGCTCTCTATAGCGCTAATGCAATCAGCCGTACTGCTCACGCTGGCCCGAGACACTGAAAACACATCGACTCATTTTGTAGCGAATTAGTCCTACCCCCTAATCGCCGAGCCCTGCTGCACTTTTTGAATTATGACTCGGAGACACCCATCTTCTCCACTGCAACACTGCTATGAATAATAGCAATTCGTAAAAATTACCACTGCCCGGATTTCATTAACACCACATAAACCGGCGCTTTATGTTTATTATTGCACTGACCTCGTCTATAAATAACCTGCCTACAAGTAAGCATGCTTCGGACATTTACTCATAATGGTAAAGGGATTCATCATTAAAGCTGACAATATGTCGTAATAACGTCTGGTCAAAAGGCGCAAACTGCACAATCATACTTATGCTCGGGCAGCGTGTGAACGGAAAGAGCAAGCAAAGAAATGCCATGAATACTCCCCACCTACACCATTACAGTGCATCCTATCACAACCTGGTACAAACACGACTATGGTAAACAGCTTTATTGCTCCGCCCACTAAAGACCAGACAACACACACAACCACACCCACACACATTCACACACAGACACACACACTCTATACTATTCTTGTGAGGACCTTCCATTTTTATAATCATTAATGCAGTGAATTAATGATATACCAGTACATAAAACTAGGCCTAATCTTAACCTCAGTAACATATCTTTTAGGCAAAAACAAACAAATAAACAAACAAACAATCAGTGGAGCATGGGAGCTCAAGGGTTAAGTCTTTGAATTACTCATCAGAAGGTCATTGGTTCAAGCGCTAGCTCCACCAGGATGCCATTATTGGACCCTTGCTCTAGGCCCTCAACCCTATCTGCTCCAGTGGCGATTACACTGACATATGCAAAGAAAGATTTTAACTGTGCAGTAATGTATATGTGACTAACTTAAGAATCATGTTCACACATACTCTATACCGCTTATCCAGCACATGGTTGAGAGGTACACCCTGGACAGGGTGCCAATCTATCAGAGGACAAACATTCCTACACTACAGGCAATCTGGAACTGCCAATTCGCCTAATCTGCAAGCCTTCAAACTGTGGAAGGAAACCTGCCAAGCATGGGGAAAACCTTATCCATGGAGACATGACCCTGTAGGTGACAGGCCACCATGATGCCCAGCAAACAAACAAATAATGAAATAAAGAGTTTGTGTAAAGTGTAAGTAACATAAGTGGTTTTCTTCTGAGCAAGATCAAACTGTCATTCTATCATTTCAGGGGAACTTTTGGTTCCCACCACATCATAAAAGCAGGCCTACAAACACAGACACACACACAAATACCCCATGTCATGCACTAGCCAGGGGCAAAGCTACACCCATACTCATCCAAATCCAGATAGTTTTATTAATCATGCCACAGCAAGCTCTGTTTTTCTAAATATTAGTCTACATAATCTGAGATCTGTGGCTTGGCTGGAGGGTAAGTGGATGAGACAAAGGGCAGATAAATCAGGGAGGCTAAACCAACACAAATTAATAACACTGATGGAGATCTATCTTTTTAGCATAATTTCAGAGAGCATGTTCCCTGACCCTGCAGCCATGTGCCTTATCTTGATGCTTCTGAACAATATGAAACAGCTATTTTGTTTACTGGTTAACCTTTAGCGGGCTGTATGAGGCATCAGGACCGTCGCTGCACTCTGTTCTGTGCATGTGTTTCCAGGGCACGTTGCTGGTGTGTTGGTGGGAGTGTGGCATGTCTCGCTCTTCTGTGACGTATGCATGCAGAAACACAGTGTTAGGAGTAGACTTGCTTTTCTTATACCTCACTGCATAAGAATTATTCATTTGTATAGGTGCTGATTTAATTTTATATTTATTTTATATTTTAGCACACACACACACATACGCACACCACACATACACACACAAATATATATATATATATATATATATATATATATATATATATATATATATATATATATATATGCAGAGATTATTTTGTATGTGCCCCAAAAATTTCAATTTTTTGCGTTATACTATCTTGCTTCAAGCAATAATAGTTTAAAATTAAAATGATTCATATTTCCTTAAGTATGCATACTAAAATTGCTGCAAGCTTTTAGAAGCATATGACCAGTAAACATTGTTGCTTAAATTAAAGCATTCTGCGCATTTTCTCCCCCGAAATTACTAACAACTAACAAATGCTCCATATTACACACACCTAATGTTATATGGCCATAAAACATAGAAAACTATAGTTTATTCAGTCAGAATTGTACTCTGTTAAATAATTATTGTTAACACATGTCTACCATTACAATTCCAGGGCAACCTTAGTTCCATGAAAGATGGTTTTTGGTAAAAACAAACAAAAAGCAAAAAATCTTTGTGTCTGTAACTATATATATTTGCAATATATTAACAATTTTAGATTTTGAAATAATACATACTGTAGGTTTTTGTCTTGTAATGTAAAATTTAAATTGGCCAAGTTTCATCGGAATGACAATTAAGGTTTTTAAAAGATTCAAATTCAAAAAAGTTACGGACACTACAGAAAACGGCATGAAATTGTATTTGACTAATAATTTTTTTTTATCTGATAAAATATAAATGTGTATGAATATTTACAAAAAATGAGGCATGAATCGAGAGATAAGACGCATTAAGTATTTGAAAAATGGACTTATATTATCTGAAAATTAATTTTTACACATAGGTGAGATACTTTTTAGCACCAATACCATGTTTTGGCTTCCCCAAAATAAACTACAAAAATACAACAAATAATAAGAAGAAGAAAAAGAGGAAAAGCAAACAAAGAAATCAGACATTACACTTTGTTGTTTTAGTACAGCAACAGTTCGTATGCTAGTCCTACTCAATTCATTTTTTTTTTTTTTAGGAAATCTAATCTACATCCTGTATTGTATACTTTAATCATAATAATTAAAATTTTAAAATGAAAGCTTGCCCATAGTGCAAATCTATCACAATTATAACCAGAATATAAATGTATAAATATACAGAATATAAATGTATAAATATACAGATTATAACTGTGTAGATTATAAATGTATAAATATACAGAATATACCTGTGTAGATTTTATTAATTTTAGCGTTACTTCTACATGTTTATACACGTCACTGATCTTGTTTTCCAAAAATATTAAATATACAGACACAGAAGGTGCATATGCAGGCACACCCACATGCACACACACACACACACACACACACACACACACACACACACACACACACACACCGAGCTGTAAAATGCTTCATCAGAGGGAGATGCAGGGATGTTAACTGCTATGGTAACCAAGCCCCGGGGACTCTGCATTCTGATCAGCTCACCTCGCAACATCTGCCTCTTCAATGTTCAAGCACAAAAATATGAATAAATAAAAGAAGAAATTAAAACAAGAGAGCTAATGATGCCTGCAGATTTCTACCCTTCTTCATCAGTGCAGTGCAGAGTGCAGGCTCATGTGCTCCCTCTCTCTCTCACACACACACACACACAACACACACAAAACACATGCACACCCTGCTAACAAACGTTGCTATATGAAAACTAATTGAATCTTGATTGCTGATTAAGTGGCCTTTCTTTCAGTTCCGATCAGCGGCACTCGCTCCACTGGCACAGCAGGCTCGAAACTGACAGCAGGGTCGACAGTACAAGGGAGAGCACGAGGTCGAGAAGAGGCCATTATCTGAAAGTTAATGACCACCATGAATAGAGGGGCATTACCTTTACGGATTTCCACATCGAAAATAATGGCCCCCTTTTGCATGAACCACA
The DNA here is from genome assembly GCF_024256425.1 of Clarias gariepinus. Lineage (NCBI taxonomy): Eukaryota > Metazoa > Chordata > Actinopteri > Siluriformes > Clariidae > Clarias > Clarias gariepinus. The sequence goes on from NC_071107.1 coordinate 15,356,810, forward strand.
CTTAGCTTTGCATTTTTCTCTGGACCCATCATTACTGACTTTTAAGGTGCGGCAGTCTGAGGTTCCATTAACAACATAATGCATCCTGGATCCCTTAAAATCGCCTCTGTGGGCAGGGTACAGACTCGCAGAACGAAACCTTAACTTTAAATTAAGAAAACAACAGTATCCTCCATGTGCACTGTTTTGTTATAACAATGTAATAACAGGAAATTTAACAACACCAAAAAAAACATGTTTTTTGTCTTATCTTTCAATAATGTCACGATGATGAACAAAGAAATAAAAATATTGAATACTGACTCAGACAATTCTTAGAAAGTGCCAATACCTATACACATGACTTTCACATGGCCCCAGAACACAGTACTATTTTTACAGCTCATATCGATACCCACCTCGTGCACTAAGAGCACTTGCATTCCAAATTGACTCCAATTAACCGAGTGATAATGCATCAAGAATTAAATCTGAATTAATCCCTAATTAGAAGGACAACCAACTATACCACAAGAAGACTCTTAACTCTGATGAAGTGATCACTTTTAGTAATTTAGATCAGCAATCAACACCTCCTTCTTATACTGAGGAATTAAACAATGTGCAGTGATGTTGTCTAACCAAAAGTCGTAAAACACCTTAACTCCATCCATGGGATTGTGTGAACAAATTGTTTGTTATAAACACAACAATTTAAGAAACAGTTTTTTTTTTTTTTTTTAAATCAAGTCAAGGTCAGATATAATGTACCCAAATGTGACCCGGGGCTTTTGTCTACTGTAAAGTGAAAACAATCATCAGCGTTCATCTGGAGTCCTAAATGAGGCCAGCTTTCGCTGAGTGGAACAGACAAATAGATGAACTAAGAAGGCATTCAGGTGGAATTGACACAAAATGTCAATTAGCAAATTATCATTGCCTTTAAAGAGAATTAGATCTTTTCTTTACTCCCCCTTTTTTTCCTTTTTTTTTTTTTTTGGCTAAACTGTCTGACAGCTCTCTCCCCAAAGACCATTACAGAGTGATTTTTGAGGTATTATATTCATGTGGGGTTTCAGTAATTGGATTAAATTGGTTCCAGAATGTAGCAATTTATATTATAATAGCCCATTACTTCTAATACTGTACTTAATTAATTAGGCCTCTTTTTGCCTGATGTGTAAGTTAGCGGACACAAGAAGACTGGTTCAGTTTGTGCTGTTCTTTGTCTCTCTCTCTCTCTCTCTCTCTCTCTCTCTTAGGCTGTCATTCTCTCAGCCAGCACTTTTTCCCCTCCCTCTCTTCCTCCTCTCTCACTCTCTCGTAGAAGTTGACTTATTAAAGACATGAATTATAACCAACAAGTACAAATCACATGTCTGCTGATATGCCTTACTCAGATGTGCCCTGGTGAAATAAAACAACATTTCATTCATCTGCTAGCTAAACACCAAAAGTCTTCAATTTGAGAGAGCAAAGTTCAGTACCTTCAGTACACCTGCCGCTCTTTCCCGCTCATTTTATTTGATTTTAATATAAGAAAGTCATTCTCCTTTGCCTATTAAAAATTAATACCATTTTTAGACAATTTCCATATGCAAATACATTTTAATTAACTAAATGAACTCGTTTCTATTCTCCTCCGCAGAGCCTGCAGGCTGTGCAAGCAGTGTATGTGTGATACACGAGCGTCAGTGAAGGACACACACAAACATATACACCCCCATTGATTAAAATGAGATATAATGATGAGGTGATAGAATAAGTGACTGAGGAGATACAGGGGAAAAAAGAGAGATAAGACAAGAGGACATATACAAACATATCCATGCATAATTTGTAAATAGGAAGTCAAATACCAAAGACTGCAATAAAAACAAGGCGCTACACTGACTTTCAAGGAAAACAGCTTCATCGAACTGTATATATACAAGGAGGAACAATCTAGAATAACAAATAAATAAAATCATAAAATGTACTGTGCAAGGAAAGGTGTATAATTGCACGCATTCCTTTCATGAATACTTACACACCGTCGCTTAGTCTAGAGCTATCTAACAAGCTGTCACTTCAAACACACTCTCACTGTTTCGTAGGCAAATGTATTCGGCAGTACAGTTATTATTATATTAATGTGAACGTTAAGATGACACCTGAACAAAGAGAAACTCAGCAGGCCTTGAATGCAAGTTGTCCTTGTACGCAATGCATGCACACGCACACACATACACGCACACACGCACACACACACACACACACACACACAGTCTGAATATTTAAGCTAGTAATAAATACAGAGAATCCACAAGAATTCAAATTTCTTATTAAAACGATTAAAGCCGACAGTGCGATATATTTTACATTAATAATGTTTACTCGTGTTACAATTTTCCCTCGTTTCTACAGAGATAATAATGCAACAATAACACATTGTTAAAGTACATAAAAAGTAATGAAAAAAGATTAGAAGGTATGATTATATTATGGATATTGTCTATCAGCCAGCTCCATCTTGTTATGATGGAACATTTAATATACTGATTAGGAGAGCTGGAGATTATGGTGGGATATAAAACCACCCCTCACATAAAACTGAAAAAAGGTAGGAATGTGTGTGTGTGTGTGTGTGTGTGTGTGTGTGTGCGTGCGTGCGTGCGTGCGTGTGTGTGTGCGTGCGTGCGTGTGTGTGTGTGATGTGTGTGTGCGCGTGTGTGTGCGCGTGTGTGTGTGTGTGTGTGTCTGTGTGTGTGATGTGTGTGTGCGCGTGTGTGTGTGTGCGTGTGTGTGTGCATGTGTGTGTGTGAGAGAGAGAGAGAGAGAGAGAGAGCAAGAGAGAGAGAGTGTGTGTAGGGTCTAGAGTTCCTGTTGCCACAAGGTGGCATCTTCCTTCCTACAGCTTCCCTCTGGTTCATGTCTGAGCTACCGAGGACATGCAGGAGTGAGGAACCAGATGCAAGATCTGAAGTATCATTGCATCGCTTACTATTATAAGATACAGACCTGAAGCATACATTTACAAATTAGGAAAGCAAATATACGCAATTGTACTCAACTTGAATATAGAAAAGTGTAAGTCTTTGTGCTTCGGGGAGTACAAAAGTGCAGAAAGACATGAGCAAATACAACATGCAAATCTTGAATAATAAATAACCAACTAGAAAAGCCTTTAGGATTTAGTTAAAGCTAGATATTAAATATGTTTACCAAATAGAATACCATGCTTGGAATCAGAAGGTAGATGACGTACTTCTTGTATGCATGAATAATGTCTTTCAAATGGACACTATATTGGGTCCTTTACTACTGGTCTATCAACTGCTGATCGTTACTGGGAAAATCAGAGAGAGCAAAAGAGAGAGGGAAACAGAGTGTAAGAGAAAAAGAAAGAGATACATACATCTAGCCCTATATTTTTTCCTAGCTGAAGCACCATTCTCCTCACCCCTCACTCTCTCTCTTCACCTGTTCATTTCTTCCTGCCATTTGCCATATGGACAAGCGCTGCACACTGAGTAAACAGTTCCATTTCCATCGGCGGTGGTTCATTACGAGACGTGTTCATTCTCCTTTTCATGGGCTAGCTTTAGCAGCTGTAGCCGCACTAATTTCTATAGGTGCAATTAAACATCTGCTTCCTGGAGCTGATTAATATGATCACCACGTCGAACAATGCAGACAGATAAACAAGATGCTGAGAATGTGCTATCAAGTCATGCCGACACTTTTAGTACGATATCTACATCAATACACTATATGATGTGTATGTCTAGATAGATAGATAGATAGATAGATAGATAGATAGATTTTTGTGTGGTCTAGCATTATAACTTGGTGAATTGATGGGTCAGTTTCACACTTTTGAAATAATTTATGTAAACTTTCAAATGTTAAATGTCCCAAAATTGCTAAATTCCTTAGAAATATACCACAGATTTTGCAGAAAACACAAACCATTTGTGTCTTTTGCAAAGTACTCCTTTTTTGTCAGAGTATTACTTCTTCTTCTTCCTTTGTGTGTATAAGCAGTTAGTGCACTATCACCACCTACTGGACTGAAAGTATGGAGCAGATGACTGGAATTCAAATATAGACTCTAAGCAACTATGGCCTGCCATAAAGCGTTGTTAAATCATACCATGATGCCCTCTCTTACAGTGAAAAACAACTTGGTGGTAGAACTACCTTGCAAGCATGTCCTATTTTTTTGTACCTGCTTGCAATATTTTTTAACCAATTAAGTTTGCTGCATTCGTACAAATGCAGACAAACAAACTACACTTCATTTTAAAGCACTGTGACCATGACCAGGCAGTTCCTAAGGATGAATGAATAAATGCTATGCACACATACGCTATGCTATATTTACAGTATATCTTTGATATCTGTTTACTTGTTGATAAAGCTTAATATCTATCTGATCCATAGACTGTATAAGAACTGGACAAACCCTCTGTGCAATGCAGCTGTCACTCAAATCGGCCACGCCCCTAATTATGCATCATTTTATGGCTTAAAATAATTTCAATCAATGAGTTACATAAAAATTCACTTCATACAGCTCTGATGGATGGAAAATCTAGCTTTAGATCCCAACATTTATTTTTATTTTTTATTTGTACCAGTCTGCAAACAGTTATTTCTGTTAGAGAGATGGGCATTTTAACACGGGGGACTCACTTTTGGAGCCAATAGTGGTTATTTGAAAAACTGCATGTTGTGATGTTTGGGCATGTTTCCCGCCATGGACTCGTTTTTTAGAACTGTGGTTTTGCTTCTTGGTCTGCTCACGGTCAGTTAAAATGGGTCATAATGGGTATATATCAGAACCAAACTATATTAAATTATTATCTGAATTTTATATTTGTGCACCTTCCCTGCCAACATATTGTTTTCCATATAATTATATTTCATATGATATGTGGTTATTATTGGTGAATTGGTTGACATATCGTTTCTTATTTTATTTTTACATACAGCACTTTAGACACCTTACTTAATAAAATTTACTTCCTAGCTTCTACAAGCAGTGATTCCTCAGAAACTTTTTGTTAATGTCTCAAATCTTCACTGAACAACTCAATAAAACAAGCTCCATAAAAGCAGATTCAACAGGCCTCTTTTTCTTTCATCCACCCTAAACACATCAATCACTTACATTTAAAATGGAAGAAATAAATGTACCAGAAAGAAGGAGATCTATCTCTTTCCTCATTACAAATACATTTACATGAAGTTTAGATTCTACCTTGGGTAGCTCTAGCTATCTTTTTTTTTTTTTTTTTTAGAGAATAAAATCTCATTTATGGTGTGAATAAGTCTGAAAGCTGTCTTGTTTTGGTCAAATGGTCAACAACAAAATGATTCATTTTCATGGTTGTCAATTTCAGCCAACACAATATGACCATTATTCATATAGAACCAAAAACACAATAAAACAGTGTGAAATGATGCATGCTGGTGGTAAATAGTTTCTGTTTTGTCTGACACAAAAAAATAAGGGTGAAAAAAAATTCAGCAACACTGTCGGTCTCACTTTTATGGAGTAGGAAAAAAGCATTGGGTAGCTTTATTATCAGATTAAATCTGGAGGCCATCATGTAAATAGGTCTGCATCTCAGGAAGGTGATATGCAAAGCAGCCCTGTCCCGTGTGTCAGGATCTGTGCAACAAGGAGATTAATGGAATCCTAAAAGTGTAAATTATAGCCTTTACCCAGTGTGGTGTGGAGAGGAAGGCCAGCTGCCCCCGGGGAGACTTCCCACAAAGCAATTCCAGCCGTTCCACACATGCAAATCTCCCCGACGCAGAGGTGAAGGGCAATTTCCCTCAGCCTCACTTCTTTATTTATTTCTGCAGATTGACTGGCTGGACACATCTACATAAGCATGTGAGGGTGGCTGATGAACATGCACAATATGAAAAACAATAACCCTTCCAGTGGCAATAATAATCATATCTGTGCTTTTGTTCCGTTGTCTTTTGGACCCATAATCAATGCATTACAAAAAGTGTGCTATATTTCTATATCGGAATAATACCATTACCGACCTAGAAAATAGTGGCGAAAAGAACTCCAGCTAACGGTTATTGCGAAACATTGTAATGAGGCCTAGGAAAGCAAACAATGCATAAACATTTTTCAAACATTTTTCAACAGCCATCAGAGCCAGGGAATAACGCATAATACATGCAAATGCCTTTGCATGCTTGCATCGTGGTAGAGGGGAGAAAGAAAAAAAAAGCAAGAAAGGAAATCTCCCAGAACACACCAGGCATCTGTGAATAGGTGCTGACAGGGGAGCACCTCCGGACACAGCGTCATAATTATGAGCACTATGTAATGTGTGTATTTTAATGGAAAGATGTGTGTCCTTGGTATTAAAACACCTCTTCAAACCTGTCCTTTTCCTGTGTCTTTTATTCTTTTTTCTTTTTTTTTTTTTGCTTTCAGGTCTGGCTACACTGATGTCCTCTCTGCTTCCCCCCACCTCTCCCTTTTTACTATTCATTGAGATACAATCGGCGGTTGGCACTTCTCCAGTGTTAGATGCATTTGAATAATACATGACATGCCCTTTCGCTGACATCACAGTGCCAGAGCTCCGACAAGGTATGACTCTTATTCTATATACACTTCCAATGTTCGGCTGTTCACAATCTATACTGTCAACAATTTATCAAGGGATGCAGAGTGGCTCTGCCAAGTTATCAGAGTGGTCTGCGAGCGCCGTGTGATCTAGTCGCAGCATCTGGCTCTTCACTGCTCCTGACATTAGCACAGACAAGAGAATCAGTGGACTATTGAATGCAATTACAGTAAGCGAGACAGACAATAAAGATTGATAGCGCTTTCTCATTTTATCACATGACAAACATAGCGGAGGTTAAGGCAGCGCCTTCAGCTGCCTGGATCTAATAATGATTGAAAATATGCTACGGTGCGGGCACAGAGAAAGAACATAGGAATGACGAGATACGCATTTCATGTACATGCATTACGCGCACACAGTGCGTATGCCTTCGCGCTCACACAAATATGCAAAACACCCAACATGGAAATACAGTACATGTCAAAGTTCATATAAGCAAATATACGGAGCATATAATACTGGGTTTTAAAAGGAGGAAAAGCCTTAGACGTAGCCAGAATTCAGCATCAATGAATATTTACACTACATCGATTACAGTTTTTCAAGCGATCTAGATGATTAAGGGGGGGAGAAAGTCGGCATGCATATTTAAACAATGCAAAAGATAATAAATGGATCCCTTCAGTACAATCAACAACCTCAGGCAAAGCGAAGCAAAAACATCCGAGGGAAATAACCTCGCCATTGACCACACACACACACACACATGCATGCACACACACACACACACACACACACACACACACACACACACACACACATGCACACACAAAACCCAAACATCAGCTTTAAAACTATGCATGGGACAGAATTAAAAAAAACATTTGTTAAATCGCACTAAAGTGACCCAACATGATTTTAACTACCTGGCCAGTATTAGGTATTGCAATTTTAACTGAGCTTACTAACAAACATGACAAATGTTTACTTCCCTGGAAGACTGTGGTGAAAAAGAAAAAAAAATTGTACAAGACATGGAGTAGATGACATGTCACCATGAGGCTTTTCCATTATTTGCTTGAGTAATCATAACAATACAACATACAGTACTTCCCCCGCAAGAGTTAATTGCACTATGGTGAGAACAGGCCAGTGAAAGCAATGTTGGGTTTTCCATGCAATGTCTCTCCATTTGCCTTTTTCGTTACGATATGAACAGGTTTTAATACTACCACGTCATATTTCAGGATTACTATCTGTGTGGATCCCTTGAGAAAACATGCTATTAGGGAGTCAGTAAGGAGACTGTGTCACTGAGCCAATAAAATATAATGACATACAAATAACATACACACTCACACATAAATTAAACCCAACAAATTGCCGTAATTATTAACAATTTTCAGTCTTGTGCTGCAAAACAGGAAAAATCTAAGGACGAACCAGCAGGAAGCAAGACAGACTTAAAGTTTGTCTGTGTTATGTCTGTATGATTCAGACGGAAGGTTAGAAGAGAGTGTGTGTGTGTGTGTGTGTGTGCATGTGTGTGTGTTAAAGAGAGGGAGGAAAGATGTGGTGGGTTGACAGCTAAGGATATTTGCATGCACACACGGTCGCACACGCAGTCACAGACGGTCACACATGCAAGGTGCAAGGGACTTATCAGCCAAGATAAGGCCTGGCTGGCCTTTTTACCTGGGGAATCCAGGTCTAATCTGAAAAAGACTGTCAGGAACAAAGAGAGACCGCTTCCTCCAGGATAGGGGAGCTAAAGTGAGGCCCAACTTTGCTCCTCAGGTTTATCTCCTGCCTTAATTTCGTTCGCACTTATTGTTCCCCTAATGCACACCTTGCGTGATGACCCCATCGCTTGTGGATACTGTCTCTCTTGTCCTGTCACTCTTTGATATGTACGAGAATAAATATTGACTTTTTTTCTTCTCTTTTTTTTTCATTCTTTGCAGATTTGACTTTGTCCAACATCATCAGTGAGGTCGTTTTTGCATGAAGTATTTAATCAATGAGCACAAACAGTTTTGCATCAGATAAATAATCTATTAAATAAGCAAATGGTGATTTATGGAACTACTGGTCAGTACAATGTTTACTAACCAAACAAAGCATTTGCATATAAAGCAATATCCTCACAATGAGATGAAACAGCAGTTACTCTGAGTTTTAAGCATCTGCTCGTACATACCTCAGATTAACACTATTCTCAAAAAGTAAACAGTCCTGTAAAGTCATTCATTGACAGATATTGTCTCAATGTTGCGGCACTTTGTTAGGAGACTCATTTAAAACACACACACACACACAAAAATGAAAGAAAAAAACCCTACTAAGATAACTGTCATTCAGGATGTGCATGAAGGATGTGACATATTGCTCATAAACAGAGTTGATAAAGCAGACCTGAGACTCCTATACCTCAGTCGGTGGCCACTGGATTTCCTTCACATCAAAAGAGCTCATAAGTCCTCACTCATATAAATATGCTATTTTCTTCCTGCCAGCATGATGTATCTAAAAAAAATCCTGCACCAAAAAAATGCCATATTAATGTCAAAAGAGATATAATGATTTCAATCCATCAGATTGCCTGATGTCAGAACGCATGCGTCTTAGGAGCGGGCTGATTAGAGATTTCCCATCAATGTCCAAGGTGGAAAGAAGATAAGCCTCTTCTAGAGGAAGCTAAGGGCCATGAGAGTTTTAGCAACTTTACCATCATCCGCTTTTTGGCACGGTTCCTAGCCGAGGTCATTTCGTTATATGGAACTAAAAGATGAAGCAGGTGTAAACAGATTTTTTAAACCAAAACAAATGCACTGTTTGGAATATGTGTGTTTGTGTGTACAGTATGTGGGTGGGTGGTTATGTGCTTGTGTGTTCCCTTTTCTCCCTTGAGTCTGCTATACAGCATCAGTGTTTAATGAAGGAACCAGTGGAGGTCAGGAAGACACGAGGGCACCAGCTGTCCAGCCCAGAAAGTGGTGCAAACGCTGCCTCCATTTTAAGGGTCATTAATTACTCAGAGAGGGATTATTCTGCATAGCATCCTCTCATGCTTCCTCATCCCTGTCACCGCTTAACAGGTTCAAGCTCCGATGCATCAAATTCAAGATAAAATCTCCAATAACAATTAAGCCGGAAACACGCAAATTGCTGAAGAAGAAAAAAGATGGTCAATACCTATTACTGCCTCGGAATACTAAATGAACAAGTCACCCTTTTTTTCTGTTCTTTTTTTTTTTTTTTTTTTTTGCAGCACAAATAATAACCAATGGGACCCCAGATATAACTCATGTAAGGAGTCCCACAAAACCAGCTGCATGTTTTAAAAGAAAAGCACAACACCATCAGTTTTTGTGTATAGATGTTTATCGGCATGCTACGTACAGTATATGGTTTAATCACTAAATCAAGCAAGATTTAAATGGTTGTTACAACTTCCTTGTTTTTGTCTTCAAATTGGGGTTGCATACTGTGCGTAGACAAGATTAATAATATCTCCCTTTTAAGCTCAAGTTCCCTGGACACAGTGGTGGGTTCACACATACTGTATATCCTTAAACAGAGGCCTTTCCATTCGTTTCACTGCAGTTGCTGAATTATTTATAGTATTTTATGAATTATATCCTATAAGGGAGTAAAATCACTTCAAGACCATAAAAATCCATATTCGAATGAAATTTACTTATACAAAATCTGACCTCTCCATGTTTACAAGCACACCCTAAGCTTTTCAGTATTTATTATTGTTGGGTTATGTTCATGTTACCAGCCTGTAGTAAGTGACACAAATCAGATTTTTTTTTTTCCATAATGTGACACATACCTGATTTTTGGAGCCGAACACACAAATATGATGTCTTTTAACCTGAACCCGAGTCACTTTTGTAGGTGGTCCAAGATCAGATATCTGATCAAGGATCATGCGATTAAAATAAAAATGAAAATGGCCAGATTGAAACTGGTAGGAAAAAAAAGTGTAGGCCGGTGACATCATTCGGCAGCACTGGCTGCATGGGGATTTTATAGCAGTCCTTGCAAACCTGCAAACCTGAGGCATCTAGCTTTCTGTAATCTTTTGTACCTTAACAAATACAGCCAACTACAACTGCTTGCCATCCTCCAGACAAACATATTTTTTTGCAAAAATTGCATCCATTGTTTGAAATTAATTAGTGCTCGCACAAATATCATGTGTTGGAACACAGATGGTGCAGGCAAAGTCATATCGATGAGCGCATGCTTGCTGTTTCAGAGGACAGACAGTCAGATAAAAGTCACTTGTAGTTGTGAACTGTCATGACATGCAAATTTTCTTTCTGGACAGGGTCTGGAATATCAGTCGATATAGTTTGGGAGGTTAGTGAAGTTGGTTTGGAAGATCATTGGACAGATGGGTGGATACCCATTTGGGTGATTAGTAAATAGGATTTGGGGTATCGGTGGATAGGGATTAGGAGATCAGTGGATAGGAATTGGGATGTCAAGTAGACATGGTAGGTGAGATCAATTGACAAGGATTGGGTGATCAGTGGTTAAGTTTTAGGAGATCAGCAGATAAGGGATCGTGAGATCAGTGAAAAGGGTTTGTGAGATCAGTGAAAAGGGTTGATAAGGTCAGTAGATTTTTGGTAGGTTTTGGAGATCATTATCTCTCTGCATGAACACCTCTAGACAGCAAATAGGATTACAATTACTGTAACTTCAGCAGTGGTTGAAGATCACTATGGGGATTGATTCAGTGGGTCATTGCCCAGGCTTTCATGTTGGTCCACAGACACCTTTCCCTCTTCAACCAAAAGCAACACGAACACACATACTCACATACATACACACAGACAGTTGCACAGGAGGGCACCACGTACATGTTCCATTATTCATCCTTTCTCTCTGGCTGCTGACAGTCCATCTCAGGTGACACTCCTCAGTGGTTCTCCTGCTGACTTCCAGTAGTAGGCAGCAATTTGCGTAGTACACAATATACACAGGTATAATGGTTAACTGGTACAGAAATGCCACATCACACCAAGCACTATTCACTGTTGTGATATGAAATGTGACATTGTACAGTAGTTTATGGATTTGATTAATTTTCATTTATGTTTGTTGGTTCTGGTTGTATGCAAACAAAGTAAACATCTCTAGTTTATATTGTTTACATTTATGTCCAAGAATCAATCATTATGATGATGTTTAAGTAGCATGTACATACAGTATGAATACACCCACGGTCTAACAGGAAATAATAAAATGTGAAAGACTAATGTTATAGAAAAAGGAACAGCTATTTATTTTTATCTCATTCATGAACACTGTTACACTAGGAAAAAAAACAGTATTAAAGTAATGCTTTATTCTGCTACAGAATACAGTTATTCCTAACCGTTGTAAGAAACTCCGAGAAATAAAGCAGGAACGACTTAAGACCTATTCTAATCTGCACCTAACTCTTATGTCTTAATTAAAAATGTAAATACCACCCTACTTCATAAAATCTCGAGTGACCTACATTAGAATTAATGATGTCGCTGGATAACGTGCAGGACGTCGGAGGAGATTCCCAATGAAAGAGAATTAGAAAGTAGCTGACCTAAATACCATCTTACCAGCAGAGGAATCATGTTATGCTAAGTAGGCCATAAAGGTACTTAAAGATTATGCAAAAAGACTCTTTTAATAGATGACATGAAGCAATGAAAGTCGGGCAAATCTCCTGGTACGGAGAAGGTTCCCACCCAGCTCGTCTATGTGTACGTTTAGAGCCACAGGGCACAAGGAGACATGTGAACGCTGAGCTGGGACAATATCAAACATGTCAAAATCTTATTCAGACATGAAATGTAAGGTGTGTAACCATGATCACGGTCTCAATTTAAGATGTGGTTAAATTACTACCTAGCCTGGGGTTCCCAAGTGGCGTGGAATAAAAGACTTCCAGGGCTCATGAATCTTATGTATGTACAGTATATATATATATATATATATATATATATATATATATATATATATATATATACAGTATATATCCTTTATCTTGAAGGAGAGTGATTTGTAAGTTTCAATGCAAGAGTTTCCATTTTAAAATGTCCTTAGTAAAATAATTCCTAAGTAGAAGTCATTCAAAAAGCAGGCTCATCTTATCCAAGGCCAGCGGCATGGCCGACTCACAGTCCCACGCACACATCCAGGCACCAAGCCAAAGGGGCAGTGGTGAGGCCCGGGCGGAATCCGTGCACCATGAGCCCTGACTTTTACGACTTCATTATTTTCCTTCCCCGCGACGTTTGCTTTCATTTGTGCAAGCTTCCATGTTGGCATAATGACTCCTCTATAAAAACGTTGCTTTAAAAGGGGCTTTGCATACTATCCCATTTTCTGTTGAATCCTTCAGCAAGCATATGGCAGGTAATCAGGTTGGCAATCACAGAGCCCATAATATGTGCAGCATGATTTCAGCATTGTGCTATTACCCATCTGGTTCTGCACACAGAGACATGAACCTTAGTGAGCGAGGTCAGCGCTTTCATGGCACTGCCACTTTCTCAAAAGCCCTCTCCTTCCCAGGACACATTATTTGTGATTTCTTCTGGACTCCTAGCCAAATCCTCTCTCTCTCTCTCTTTCTCTCTCTTTCTCTCTTCTCTTTCTTTCTCTCACTCACCCATTCATTCCTATTCCACCCCCCCTTCTCTCTCTCTCTCTCTCTCTCTCTCTCTCATAGTCGGATCAGTCCAGCCGAGTGTGTCTGGTGAGTGAGCAGCACTGATCCTGCTTTGACATTCACATTACAAACTTAAAAATTGTCAATGCTTTAAATGTATTAAATGTGTGCCAAGGTCCAGTGAGTTCTTTGTGAAGAGTTTGAGAATAAGTAATCATTTCATCCGTTGAAAAAAAAATAGAAGAAGAAAAGAGGCAGCAGCTGTGATGGGACATTTCAGAAATGTTCCTGCATTCTGAGCATGTGCAAAGAGAATGCAATAATAATGGTAATCAGCATTTATTGTATTAAGGTAACAAGCAAAGGTTATATAAGTCAATTCTATTTTTTTTGTTACTTTTGGAAAATGTACAGTGTTCATTTTGAAGACTAAATGGTTTTAGTCTTTATTTAATTTTTTTTCTATCCAATAATCTGCTCATATTTACTTTTTAAACTGCAAGAGATCTTGCATAGTAATGTTATCGACCAAAGACACATAACGTATCATAATGATGACAAGCTTATCATCAATAGCTTCTGTGCTCACTAACATGTTAGCCGCTCTCGAATTGATAACATAAATTTAATGTTATACTGCATTCTTGTTTACCTCGAGTGAATGCAACCACAAGTGAATGCAATTCCTGAAACCTTCACAGCATCAGAATTTCTACTGCCTTGCAGACTGACCTTACTAATTGAATAAATCTAACAGAGCAAATTAATGTCAGCTATGTGAAGCCACTTTAACTCAAGCAGGAATGATTAGAGTATTAGCATCAAGCATCCAGAATTCATCTAGTCATTTTTTAAAAAGGAGAGAGAGTTGCGTAAGGCTGTTATTCAAAATATCTCCCGATTCACCACCCTCCGACAGCATTGTAGCCTCTTGTTGCTCTTGTGATACTTTTTGCAATTAAACTAGTTATAAACAAAATACCAACCGTCCTAGTGACACCACATTGTCTGTACTCACTGCATCACTATTTATCAATCAAAGGCATTTTAGTGCCTTAGACATTGTCACTTGAAATACTTAAAAAAAAAATATTTTTTTTTTTAAATACGGTCTAACAATATGTTATTTAATTATTACAGTCTGCAAAATACATTTTAAATTATTGTTGATGAACATTAGTATGCATGAATAAAACCAAACTAAAATGTTTTGAGATTTTGGTTACCTAAAACTAGACTAAAATTAACAATTATGAAAAGACTAAAATGTGACTATAATAAATGTATATTTTAGAATAGGACCAAATCTACATTAAAAAAAGCTGCAAAAAATTAACACTGGTAATAAACAATATCCGAAAAATAGATAGGAAAAAAATATGCATCTGTGTTTCTAAACCAAATTTTTTTGACAATAAGGACATACAATATTCATTTATTGCAAGAAATATTTAAAAAGGTAAATAAATATCAAATGCTTTTGTGGTTTATATTAGATCATTCACAGGAAAAACTTACACAGTAAGTATTTAATGTATCTTTTTATCTTGAATCTTACAAAAATTCCAGAATATCACTTACTATTTATTGAATTATTTATACATTCATAGAGATAAATTAATAGGCGAATGCAAAACAAATCAAAACAAATCACTGATCATTTGATTGAGAACTCAAATAAAAGATTTTTTGTTGCTATTGATCAGATGTTGCACTGACACAGTGGATAGCATTAGTACAGCAGGTTCACACACTACTAAGGCCTGCAATGATTTGCTGCCAACCTGCAACATATGTGTTAATTAGTCCTGTATGTAATCACATAGTTAATTTGCTTGGCAAGCCTACAAATATGCTAAAAAGACTACATATATTAGTACTGTAGGACATTAATCGTCTTCATAGCTATAACCCCTTGTAGCACTTGTAGTACTAATCTGAATGCTAATCTAGATGTATTAACAATGTCTTTTCCAGGAAAAATATTATTTTTAACTTTTGAAATCACATAGTTAATAGTTAAGGTAAATATAAGATACAAGCAATTATAGAGGTTTGCATAAAATGTGCATGCCTGTCACTACTGTAAATTACTAACCAACAGTTAAACAATAACTTAATAATAAATTCAGCATTAAAAGCAGGTTAGGTTGCACATAAGGTCAGTAAACGAGAGTGAATGCGTCTGGAATCAAGCAGTAGTGCTTAAATAACAATAACCTCAGAGCGACCGGTAAGATATTCAACATTTGTCTGGACTACTTTAGTATGATGTGTATAAAAACATGCGGTTACACCTCTTATCACCCATAACACGGGAAGGGACTGATCCTTTTAAGCAGAATGACAAGTGGAGTAGCATCCACCATTTGAATGACTTTTATTGGGCTTTAAAATTACTGAAGAGGTGAAAGGGTCAAGAGGGAGAGCTTACAGGAGAGCTGGGGAAAAAAATTCATTTTTCCTGGCAAAGAATAACAGACTCTGTGTCGGTGCCATAAACACAAACTGAACACAAAAGACATTTCAAGTCAGCATAAAATACAGTAGGCTCTATGGGCCAAGACAAAAGCGGCTGGAAGATAAAGGCTTCATTGACAAGCTGAGCACTGAAGACAACTTAACCCTGGATCTGGCAGCATGCATGGAAGCAATTATTTCCACCTCTGAGTCTGCTTAGGATGAGCCCCTTGCATTTTTGTAGTACAGTTCTTCATTGCTTCGACTCCCACATACTACTGTGTGCGTTTCTGAAAATTTGACTTGTAGTGAGGGAAGGAAAGGGGAAGAGTGGGAGTGAAAAGGGAAAAAAATGTGTTACTTGGTACTAAGGGTATGACGGTTTACTGATATGACAGTAAGGATGACTGTCTCTCTCGCTCTCTCTCTAGCAAAGGGAACTCCAGTTAATATCATTTAAAATGGTATCACATACTGTATAGTACAATTTACTGTGTGTATAGTACAATTTATGAGTGTATATTACAAACACAGGCCACAAAAAAAATATATATGGTCGATTTTCATGTAGGTCCATGTAGGTCACTTAAGATTTTTGATTTCTTTCATTAAATCCATTAAAACCATTAAACTGGCAATAAGCCACCATGTTAAAACTAGATTCATCTTAGATATTTGTTATATAAATAAAATTGACAAAATGCCCCAAAAAATTGTTCATAGCTGATTTATTTACAGACTTTGGTACCCACCCTACTGCTACAATGTTATTCATAAAAAATTTAAAACACTTCAAAATGATTACAATTTCAAAAAGCATGTAACCAGCTTTCACAATTTTGAGTATAAGAATTCAGTATATACAGTACTGTACAGTATGTATAAGAATGTATAAGAATAATTATATAAGAATATATATAAATTATTATTATTATTATTATTATTATTATTATAGAAGTAAATTATATAAAATAGAAAATTATAGAAAATTATATAAGAAGTATAATAACTTATAAGAATACCTTATGTATATTTCAGTGCAAACAATATACATACAGTGGGGCAAAAAAGTATTTAGTCAGCCACCAATTGTGCAAGTTCTTCCATTTAAAAAGATCAGAGAGGCCTGTAATTTTCATCATAGGTACTGTACTGTATACCTCAACTATGAGAGACAAAATAAGAAAAAAAAAATCCAGAAAATCCCATTGTAGGATTTTTTAAGAATTTGTTTGCAAATTATGGTGGAAAATAAGTATTCGGTCACCCACAAACCACAAGATTTCTGGCTCTCACAGGCCTGTAACTTCTTGCTCTGTCCTCCACTCATTACCTGTATTAATAGCATCTGTTTGAACTCGTTATCAGTATAAAAGACACCTGTCCACAACCTCAAACAGTCACACTCCAAACTCCACTATGGCCAAGACAAAAAAGCTGTCAAAGGACACCAGAAACAAAATTGTAGACCTGCACCAGGCTGGGAAGACTGATCTGCAATAGGTAAGCAGCTTGGTGTAAAGAAATCAACTGTGGGAGCAATTATAAGAAAATAGAACCTGGGACCAAAGTAACAAAGGCTACCATCAGTAACATACTGCGCAGCACAAATCCTGCAGTGCCAAACGTGTCCCCCTGCTTAAGCCAGTACATGTCCAGGCCCATCTGAAGTTTGCTAGAGAGCATTTGGATGATCCAGAAGAGGATTGGGAGAATGTCACATGGTCAGATGAAACCAAAATAGAATTTCGTGTTTGGAGGAGAAAGAATGCTGAGTTGCATCCAAAGAACATCATACCTACTGTGAAGCATGGGGGTGGAAACATCATGCTTTGGGGCTGTTTTTCTGCAAAGGGACCAGGACGACTGATCCATTTAAAGAAAAGAATCCATTAGGGCCATGTATCGTGAGATTTTAAGTAAAACCTCCATCCATCAGCAAGTTCATTAAAGATGAACGTGGCTGGGTCTTTCAGCATGACAATGATCCCAAACACACCGCCCAGGCAACGAAGGAGTCCTGGAGTGGCCTAGCCAGTCTCCAGATCTCAACCCCATAAAAAAATCTTTGGAGGGAGTTGGAAGTCTGTGTTGCCCAGCGACAGCCCCAAAACATCACTGCTGTAGAGGAGATCTGCATGGAGGAATGGGCCAAAATACCAGCAACAGTGTGTGAAAACCTTGTGAAGACTTACAGAAAAAGTTTGTTATTGCCAACAAAGTGTATATAACAAAGTATTAGGACGAAATTTTGTTATTGACCAAATACTTATTGTCCACCATAATTTGCAAATAAATTCTTTAAAATCATACAATGTGATTTTCTGGACTTTTTTTTCTTATTTTGTCTCTCCAGGTTTGAGGTATACCTATGATGAAAATTACAGGCATCTCTTATCTTTTTAAGTAGGAGAACTTGCACAATTTGTGGCTGACTAAATACTTTTTTGCCCCATTGTACAGTTGACTTTACATAGAACAACAACACAGAGCATTGAACTGGCTGCTTATTTATTCAAGAACAAAAAAAGAAGCAAAGAACAAACAAAAATACATAGCATCACTCTCACTATTACCACCTTATATTTATAATGTAAACTGTCACACGCTGTAGCCTGTTATTTGAAATCAACAGCTAACATCCTAGCAGTATTACTAACACATATAAAATAAAAAATAATTTAAAAAAATTGAAGGCACTCTGGATAAGAGCGTCTGCCAAATGACTAAATGTGAATATGTGTGAAATGTGAACATGCATTCATAATCTACTATTTTAATCATTTTATTCGGTTTATGATAACGATAATTCATAATCTAATTTACCAAGTTCATACAGGCAGTGGCATCATCTGCTTTTTATCTTATCAGCATCCCAAAGTGTAAACAACAAATGCACACCAAATCTTCAGTAAAGACTGAATCTCTGATTATAACCCTCTATCTGAGCACAGATGATGTGGAATATATTACAATGCAGTAAAAGTTATCTCTCTCATCAAACACACATACACACATACACACACACACACACACACACACACACACACACACACACACTTTCTCTCTCTCTCTCTCTCTCTCTGTCTGTCTGCCTGCTGAAGGTCTTGTTTGTACAACTCTCAGCCGAAATCTATTATTACTTCCTAAACTGACGAATCATTTCCACAAATACACACTTCCCCTCATGCTCCGCTGATAAGATAAATAGTGAAGTCGACTGAGGACAAACACGGAGGTAAGACGATCACATTTCAATATGCAAAGCATCTCTGTTTGAATGTCCATTTAAAAAGACTGGAAAGAAAAATAGCACTAGAGATAGCAGCAATCCAAAACCCAGGACTGGTATAAGGCTGATACCAACAATGTTCGAGCGGGTCAGATCATATGGCCAGGGTGGCATCTTGCTGGGGGCAGAACGGCAACGCATGTGCAATTGCTTTTCTAATATCATTTGTAATCTTTTATGTTATCCTGTGGGTGAATTTACTCTGCTGGCACTTTGCTGGATTCTAGTCAGGCTACTTACTGGGACAACCTCTCAATACCATCAAAACAATACTTCAGGTCTCTCCTGGAAGCCTGGGGTAAAATCTCTAAATTTGTACACCTTAACTGGGAGTGGGTAATGTCCTGCTGTTAGTCAAATAAAGAAAAAAATATATACCAGGTGACTTATGAATGAGTTTCGTTCCGGGACCATGTTCGTAAGTCGGATTCGTTTGGAAGTTGGATTCATTCGGAAGTCCGACAAAATGAGTCCTACTGTATACACCGTTGACACAAATATACACAGGTTTGGTGTTTTGGTTACATGTTATACTCTTAAGAGACTGTGCCTCCAAATTGGGAGGGAAATCACAGCAGGGTCAGCTGACCCTGTTTACTAGGAGCCCAGTTAAACATTACTGGATTTTTACTGGACTATGAAATGGCACATATATGGCACATATGGCACAAAATAATTAAGTTAATTAACAATAGTTAGTTGTTATTATTATGTTATGATATTTAAGTCACAGAGGTCAGCTGTTCTGGGATAGTTCTTCCAAGAACACTATTGTCAAGTGCATTTGCAAAACCCATCAAGCACCATGATGAAACTGGCTCTAATAAAGACCTTCTCAGAAAAGCAAGGTTAAACATACTGTACCTTTGCTGCAGCGCAGAAGTTCATTTAGAGTTACCAGCCTCAGAAATCACCAATTAACAGCACCTCAGATTGGAGCTGTTAGAAAGGCTTTACAGAGCATAAATACTGTAGCAGTCACATCTCAATATCAACTATTCAAAGCAAAATATCATATATTTTGAATGCCTTCAGCATCATTTTACAATGCACTGTAAAAAAATAAAATAAAATCAGGAAAGACCATGGAATTGGAAGACGTGTCCAAACATTTAACTGGAAGTATGATAGTATTCGCCTATGGTTATATATATAGTTAAACTTCTCACTTTAGATCTATTAATATAATTTATTCGATTAAATGTCTAAAATAAGAGGATCCAAATAATTTAAAAAAGTTTTGACTATTCAGTCAGCTACCTAATACTCATACCTACAGTAATACTAGCACTTTATAAATTCTGTGAATATCCATAATGTTTTAGAAAAGGGTATTGCGATACATTTTAGTATGATAACAATATCATATAGCACCGCACTATGGAGTGATGGAGTCAAAAATATTTTTTATTTATCTTCTAGAAGAGAGAGCAAAAAAGTGTGGTAGATGAGGGGTTTGCTATTTCTACATACCGTAACTTAAGTCCGCTATGCGGACATTTAACAACCTTCAGTGTAACTAAAAAATGGGCAAAAGGAGCAGTGTTCTGGTCCAAATTAATAACTATCATTGCTGACAAATTGGTATAAGTGTGCTAGCAAAATCAACTGCTGAAAAAATTTTATTATTCTTTCCCATTTCTTGGTCTTAGATATACAGTAAATGGCATCACTAAACATAAACAAAAAAGTACATTGTACTTAAGTATATACAGTACTGCATTATGATTTCATACAATATATTTTTTTAGAAATATAATAAATTTTATGCAACCGTCTAAAAAATACAACATTCCCGTATATTTCCCTAATAAACCACTGTCTAGGCTGATCCACTTAAGAATGTAAATTTATTACATAACTGTTGAACTTGATAATTGTGCCGTCATGATTTTTTATGAACAATAATGCTTTGCGAGATATAATGTGAGCGTAGGTCTTTGCAGCACAACCAGGAATAAGTGAGAGTGTAAAAGCTACGATCCCAGTGGAGTCGTGCAGCGCAGCACTTAGCTCATCCCTCTTGCCATGCTCCTGGGGCAACTTTAATAGCCAATAAGAGAGGTCATAATTAATACCCCAATACAGGCACTAATAAACAATTCCAAATTGCCACCATAATCAGATGATGCAAACATCTACGAGTTACAAAAGTTCACAGCCACAACTGACAATTTCTTAATTGTATTCAGTCATTCATGGAAATTTTATTAACATGGAGCTGATGTATCCTGCCCTTCCTCTGTCACAACACCAGGGATCTAATTTCATTATTTTCCACAAGATTTGCTTGACTACTGCCACGATTCTAATGCTGCGCCAGTCCAGATGTTTATGCTATTTAAATTAGAAGGCAAGGCCTGTTGGGTAAACATAATTAAAGAAAGTTAAGATTTTTTTTCCTTGCCCTCTCTTTGTCTCTCAGCACAAACCCCTCCCCCCCCTCGCAAGTTTACTTCATTAGACAACTTTCAATTAACATGAGATGCCACATGGTCCTCCTGTATCGCGTAGGCCTCCACAGATCTGTGCTTGGCTCAGGGTGCCGTGAAGGAGCCTTACGCACATCAGCGCACACCGAACACTGGCACAACAAAAAGTGCTAGACAGGCAGGGGTGAAGGTAAGACCAAGGCCAAGGAAGGAGATTTGATATGAAGTGTGTGATGCGTAGCACACCACTGCCATGTTTGCAGTCATGTAAAACGCAAGCATTCCTAAGCCTCGCCCTGCAGGACTTGTTAAGCATGACCTGTCTAAAACTAACTAGGAGAAGTAATGCATGGACACTGGACAGTGATGCAGCTCATAAGGAAGTAATCATCAATCGTTATTCCCAAGAGGACGCGCACGGTATTCTGCATTCTGCCACTGAAGCAGCTTAGGTAGTGGAGATGAATTCTAACGGAGGTAACTTGTGAACTCACAGTGTGCATGTGTTTAAAAGTATCATCAAGGTCCAGGCCAGTGATGAGAGCATTATTTCTGCAGTTTTATGAATACTAAGCAGCTGGCCGAACTCTCTATGTGTGTGTGTGTGGGTGCATACAAAAAGAGTGGGAAATTATATCACTCATGTCAAAGTGCTAATAGGCCCGGCCTCACTCCAAATTTAATTTTGTAAGCTGCTGTTCTTGATTTTACCCCCCCCCCCCCTCCCCTTTTTAAGATCAGCAGCTAACAAATTAAAGGCAATATCACAGACAGTGTAATACAAGAGGTCATTACAAGATTATGTAAACTCTAGACTTGCATTTCCATTCTGCCTTCATTTACATGTCCATTATTTTGGCAGAAATTAGTGTGTGATTAGAAAGCGCAGTAGCCTTTTCTCTTCACTGACAGATCTGGGCACACTGCAGTAGAGAAACTGGCCATTTGTGGTGGGGATTTATAGAATTATGCCATCATTTGTTGTTTTTGTCGGCGTGATTGCAGCAACGCCTCAGTCATAAAACCTAATCATTCTGTTCTGTTTCTCCCACCGTGGCCCAAACCATTCATTTCTCACATTTTCTATAAACAGCCACATCAGGGGAAAAGACGAAGAAAAAACGGCCCGAGCAGCATTATGCCAGGACCATACATCCGTTTATAAGTATGCAGCGCATGAAGCGTTCGCCATACTTTAGTGCACAGGAGCCGAGTAGCTGTCAAAATTACAACAGGCATCTCAAGTAATTATGCAGATTTATGCAAAACATTAACAAGAAGAATTAAATGCACAAATGAGGTGGCTACACTTGAATTGTTAAGATTATGAATAATTACCATGAATCTTTTTTGCTCTTAATATAACTTGTTTTTGATAAACAAAGCCTTAATTATCAGAATACTTCTGAGGATATCGGTGACCTTCATTAATCTTACAAAACAAGTCTCTGGTGAGCACCAGCGGAGCAGGCCTGCTCCCCGAGAACACAAACAACAGGAGATGCGTTATGCTAACTAGCCACTTCAGAGAGTCGAGCGTGTGGCCAGGTATATCTTACAGCTAAGCCACGGATGCACGATCATGCCGAGCGACTAAGCCTTTCCATCTGGGACTCCCCATTCTGGCGACTCATTAATTACAATCATATTTCTCATCACCTTCTCCCTTCCCTCCTCAACAGGAGAGATATCCTTTCTTCACCTGATTCTGCCACAAGAATAATTGTTAGACCGTCTTGATTCTTGTCTTTTCTGAGTGCTGTTTGATTACTGTACGGCGAATTCCACCTGGCTGGGAAACCTTCGCGCGCTCTTCGTGCACTGCCCTCGGTATTGATTGTCACAGCGGCTTGTCAATCAACGTGTAGCCTCCACGCTCCTCTTCCTCCTACACAGTCTCTCGGTACAGACTGAGGGTCCATCAATCCAACCTCTAGCACTCCACTCGTCCTCGGCACATTCGTCCTCGCTCCACCCCTCCATCTGTCCCTTAAATACAGTGCTCCTGCTTTCCGGGCACAGAGAATGGAACAGATGAGAACAGGCTCCAGAAATGAACAACCATTGGACAGGAGTGTCCTGGTAAAATAACAATGTGCATCAAGGTCTGCTTGATGATTGTTTGTGCTGCATTCATATTGAGACACTGCATCTCAGTTTTTATTTTCTTAATATCTCCTTGTACTTCCTGTCTGGGAGGAATAGCTGAACAGACTTTTTTGTTTAGTGTCATTCTTCTTCTCCTTGCAGAATGCAGATGCTCTCTGCCAAGGTGTCAAGCCTTGACACTTTGAAAACTAGAATTAATATACAGCGCAGCTTTTGAGAGCAAGGGAGAGAGACAGAGAGAGAAGCTTAAGATGCTAATGCTAATATTGTACTGGGCAGTAGGTTAGGTGTCCACACTTCAGAGCGTATAGAAGAATGAGAGCGGAACAAAGCCCACTCATTCTTTTTGTTATGATAATGTCGCTAGTGCACCTAGTATGCACTTGGGAGAGTAGAAAGCTGTGAGAGGTTGTTTAGCATGCTGAGGTGTGTGACACACACGCTCACACTGCTGGTGCAGTGCTCCCTAACCCTCGCCTCCCTGCCTTTCTCTTTCTACAATGACACACGACAGCTACTGTAGGCAACAACAAACTACGAACTGAACAATAATACTGTATGTTACATCTGTGCAACATATCATTCCTCAAACGATATTATCCACCATTTCCTCAGAAAATTACAAATACATGTGGCACGACGATTACCATTTATTATGATATAATAATAAAGACCATTGCCTTTGTGTATTGATCTGGACAAACACTATAATTCAGGCAGTACGGCACAGACAGATGCAGCCCATAGCCTCCGTTTGGTTTACTGCTCCTCTTCTCAACATCAATGCTGCAATATTGGACAACTTTGCGTAAAAAAGATGGTTGCTGTTAACCTGTTAAGTAGTTCCAGATTTACTGAGTCTATTTCTACATGTTCCTTTTGCGAATCAATAGGTGAGTGGGGCTTCTTCTACTGCAGAAATCTGTTCATTTTCCACACACACATCAATACCACAACCCCATAGTTCATTCCTTTTCATCCTCATGCTCAGTTTTAGGCGATTTTTAATAGGACTAGTCTTCGGTTCAGAGACATTTCCCACAAGGCGCATAGGCTTTAAAGTTATTTTAGGCTGTGGGCTTAGACTATGGAGGTGCGATTTTGTGGGAAGAACTGACCCATAGACTAAAGCGCAGCCTGATCTGGGTAACCCACACACCCCACGGGTCACGCCATGCCCGTTACACAGGCACAAAACTTGGCATCACATCTCCATGAGTGATCCAAGGTGCACGCAGGAAAACTTGCACGGGGAAGCAGGGTACTTTTTTTGGATATACATGAACACCATGCACTATTGTTTTGTTCGTTATGTTTATAGGGAATGGCAAAAAAATATTTTCTTGTTGGCGTGCTCTTATGAGGATCCATGTTGGTCGGGAATGTGTTTGTGGATGGGCAATAAAGCAGCGCTCAGGCTGAGCCCATTATTATTCCGCTAATGAAATTGAGATAGTCGTTTAATTTGCTGTGTGTCGGTGTGTGAGCGGAGCCTGCTGTTTTCTGGTTCAGCATGGTGCAGAGAGGAAATCCGCTCTCACGCTGCCTTCAGCCTCGGCCCAGAGTCTCGGCGTCTGACCCTAAGGCTCGCAGGCAAACAGATGTCCCCTCAGGCCCCCATAAGGCCTCTTTAATTATCCCTCTCTCGCCTCCCTAATAAAACATTAAGTCGGCTAATCGAATCGGATGCAGATGACCCGTACTTCCAGTGCAGTCCTTTCTCCACATGAAGACATATTGAAGCCCGACAACACGCACACGCAAACTTGCAGATTGTCCAAATAGCCATACCCCATCAGCCATCAGATGAATTAGAGGCAAGAATCAACAAACAGCTCGTTTTCAGACATGAGCAGAAACTAGATTAAAACCATCAGTCATTTGAAATATAAACCATCTGGCTATGCTTGATAGACGTTTCATACTTTTTATGGCTTCTGCCTCGATGAGTCATTATACAAACACAACAAACCCAAGTCTCAGCTTTTTCACAGATCTTACATTAAAATTCTCTTACAAGCAACTCTACTCATCTTTTTTTTCTTCTTCTTCTTCTTCCCAAATGAGGTTCAGAGTCTTAGATATTCCACATGCATTCGTGATACTGTGACCACGAGTGGCAGTGTGACAGGTGTGTGTTTTTTGTTTTTTTTGGGTCGTTGCTGTCGTGCCACGGTAGTTGTGCGAGCGAAGCAAGCACGCTGGAACCTGCTAGACTGACCTGCTAAGTGTGTTCTGCTCTCAATAACCGGTCCAAGTTAAAATTCATGTAAAACGCCTGCAACTCCCGATGCTTTTAAAAGCCACATCTGATAGTAGATAATGACAGAGATTTCAGAGCCATTATAGACGGCTATCAAATATTCCATTCTTTTTTTTTCACATTCAGATTTGTAAAACATCCGCAGAGAGGCTGCCACTGCTCGGTATCTGCACAACACAGAGAAAGATAAGACTGCCTGGAACCAGCTGAGGCTGTGACAAAGAAATAAGAACGTGCTTATGAAAATGAAACATACAAAAACGTATGACTGAGACTTTGAGTTTGCTAACTCGCACTCACCAATCTAAAGGTCAGCGTTTGAAGTAAACAAATGCAAAACAGCATCAAACATCCAGAATCTAAAATCTGGAATAAAGACCATATCTGACGTAAATAAATAAAGATTAAATTTAAAAAAATGACGCTTTTTTATTAGTTATGTCCATCATATAGGTAATGTAAGGGACCACCATACATAACTAGATCTATGGCAGCACAGCAATAATACTTGCATAGTACAGGAGTTGCATGTTGGTATGTGTACAGTGCTGGCACAAATGTATCAGGATGAGGGTGTACCTGGGTTTGAAGTTATTGGTGTTTTATGAGTTTTAAGAAATGGCTTTTTTTTAAAAAAGGCTGCTAATACAAGTCTTGAAAACAATGTGCTTAAAAAAATTCCTACAATCTAAAAAATGGCAGCTAATAGCAGTGTTTCTATTAGAAATAAATTATATTAAAAAATAAATAAATACATAATAATAATACATAAATTGAAATTTAATTAATGAATGAACAATTATTTTTTTTACTTCCCAGATGAAAACAGTAAAAAAAAAAAACATCCTGTGAACAACAGTCCTGTGATCAGAAAGTAAATAAATACAAGGCATATTTTTATTCAAAAAGCAAATTATAGATTTGTTCTAAACAACATGGAGAACAAGAAGAGAAGAAAAGAATATGAGAGGTTCAGCAGACACATATCAAAAAACTTGTCCGTAATGCGCAGGCATTCACCCATTGGACCAACAGCTTTCAATTTATTAGCATGACAAAAGACACAATCATTTTGGATATGCCTGAATGCTATTTTCATTAACTTTGCAATGATTTATTAACAAAAGTGTCAGGAATGTAATCAAAGCAGCAGGACTTGGCAAAATACTGAAACAGGAAAATAGAAAGAATTAAACAACATAAAACAAAAAGAATGCAATGAAAATCATAAGAAGAGGGCAAATAAGGAAAAAGAAATAAAACACAGAGAAGTGGTGTGGAGTTTATCTGGCATCATCAGGTGAACAACTCCATCTCTGACATGGTAGTAACAAAACTCTGCAATTAATACAGAAACATTTCATTTCTGTTTAATTACCCTGCAGCGAAAGTCAGCCAGAGGAAGCAATCCCATCATCAGCCAGGCCTGTATTAGCCATGACATACATGCACACACCCTGACATGTACACACATACACATGCCAGTGTATTGCATGGTATAAGCTCATGCCTTGAGTGAGGAAACAGGAGCCTATACAGGCCTTGTTGACAGTTACTTCCACTTATCATGTGGCTTGTCTGCTGTTTCTGTTGGTGGGGCAGATTTTTTTCCCCCTACACACAGTCCATATTTTTCTTACTCAAAGTTGCAAAAGCCCAACAGCGCTATTCCTGACATGATGATGGCAAGACCACACTGAAAATCATCAACTCTGCATTATTCTCCTCTTCAGTGCTAAAGATTGCCTGTGCTCACAAAGATCTCCGGCATTTACCTCCACTTCAACTTCTTGATGATATATTATCAAAGCTCTTTTTTTTCCCCCTCACAGTAGCAAGAATTACTTTCAACTTTGTGCAAAAATATTATTTTAAGAAGCCAAACGAAAGAGATAACTACACTATAAGAAAGAAAATATGACCCTAGTCAAGAGTTGCCAAAGAATAGTTAAACTCACAAAGCGAGAGAGTCCCCTACTTCACCGAGATTTCATCAATATTTCAGCTGACATAACAAACACTAGATTGTACAGAAAGTAAACTAGTTAAAAGACAGCACCTGTTGTGTAAGCTGGTTGCTTTAGCAAATTATGAAAGCCGTTTGATTACCAATTGGGGAGATTTGGGTAATAACAATAATAATGGAGGATCTGGCAACCACATACAACCGTCTGCAATTCTTTACAACAGTTGGTATTGCACAGACACTGGCATGATGGAGTGCGTCATACTGTGTGTACAGTAACATTCTGTTGTCTTTTTGGACAGTGTCCACTTTCAGGGATCACATTCAAATATACATAAAAAAAACAGTAGCGTCCCTCATATTCTGAAGAGAACACTTAGTATTTTACGGAATTAATCTCTATGTGCTGCATCTGTAGTGTAATTATCATTATCGTGGTCAAGATAACCAACATGTTTTTTCTGAACTGAGAACAAAACTGCAAATTCACTTTGCATGGAAGTCTACAAACACTCCAACAAGCACTTCAACAAACATAAGACAGACTGTCTTAAGAAAATAAGCAAGAAAATAAAATGTGCATGTATTTATGTATACTGTCGTGCTTAACATGCGTAATCAGGCACAAACGGCATAATTATATACTGTATGTGTGTGTATATACCGGTGACAAACAACCACGAATTCTGCCTTCTAAAAAGTAGATTCCCTAAAAGCACAAATGATACAAATTTTCAGATATATTTAAAAGTATTCTGCACAGATATGTTTACTGTACATGTATGATAATGTGGAAAAACAAATCTCACTGAGATAAAAAATTATTAAGGTTTGACCAGTGATGATCTTACATCTATAGTTAAGAAATATCTAATGCAAAAAAACTGTTAATGTGGTAAATATTAAGATGATTGTGATTATACAAGCAAGGCCTCAGGTCAAATCAGCTGTGCTGATATTCACTACAACAGTATAACTGTCAGTGTAATATTGCTTTTATATAAGAGATCTATAAACAGGAAATTAGCAATGAGTAGCTGCCATTTCAGACATTATGACCAAATGTTTTGTTTTATTTTTATAAATTAAATTATTTCTCAAACACACCACAGCTAGACAGAGCACTGTGTGACTGACAGTCGGAATGTAGACTAGTAACAGTTTAACATAAAGAACTATTTCTGACAGTGCAAATTTTATTTAGTAAATACAGATAAGTGGAGTCTTACAAACAGTATCTTTTTTTTAGAAATGCATAGAAATGTAAAAACAGTCAGTCTGCATACATAAGCCTAGACACCCTGGAAAGTTGCATGCCTTATTGAAATAGCTATGTGCTATAATAATCAATTCCATTTGTAATAGAAGTATAAACCTCAGGCTTCTACACACTATAATAAATTTCAGGTCAAAGAAAATGATTTCATATTTGATGATAATATTTGACAACCACTGAATCTGCTACAATAACATGAAAAGAAAAAAAGAAGGGAAAAAAATCATTGAGATTTTATTCAGAAGCCCTCCATCCATACTGCATGTGACCAGTATTGTTCAAGACCTGTCATTTATTTGCAAATGATGCTCTTAAATGATGGTGTGAAAAAATATTTTAAAAGCAAATAAAAGAATTAAAGAGTTACAAGCAAATCTATTTTGTAAGCTATTAAACAGTTTACTGATTAGTTATAAAAATATGAATGATGCGTTATAATTTCATTATTCATAAAAATATAAATTATTTTTAATATCAGTTGACTATCCTTTTTCAGTAATAATTAATTTAGTCAGTTATAATTCAGTTTATTTAGAATAAATTATGATCGGTTTATGCATGTTGTACGGATTCCAATCAATCAGTCAAAATCATCAAAACACACGTCAGACAGACAGACAGACAGACAGACAGACAGACAGATAGACAGACAGACAGACAGACAGACAGACAGACAGACAGATAGATAGATAGATAGATAGATAGATAGATAGATAGATAGATAGATAGATAGATATTTTTATAAGAGTACAAGTATTAAACTGTGTGCAAGTATTAAAATCAGCTAAAATATGGCACTTAACAAATAGCCTATGTATAAAACTGTAAATGTAAATATGAAAAAAGTAAAATAGAAATATAAGAAACTAATTATTTTTCCTAAAATAAGCAGCTGAGATATTGCATTGGACAATATTAAAATGCAATTTTTTCCCATTTCACTTTTGAAGAAAAGGAGTTAACAATACTTGTGGTTTAGACAAATGCAAAGGAGAAACATGATCAGGCTCAGCAAAGCCTTGAACACATCATAATTCGACCATGTGAAGGGTTGTTCCAGATCACCACACAAGATGAGATGAGGTTCATCATGGTAGTACTTTGAACTTCAAAGGAAAGCTAATCATTGTCAGGGACTGAGCATTGTGGTGGGTGGTAAAAAGATAAACCCTCGGTCTGCTTCAACATGTCTTAACCTGAGAACTTAAAGAGCTACTCACTAGCACTTGCAAGGCACCTGGAATGTCCAACTGGAATACACATCTCAGAAAGCTCAGACACCTAGCGGAACCCAGGACACAAAGCACGATCTTTAGATCAGCTATATGTGGTTACTGAAACAGTGAAAATATCTGCTGACCACCTAAACAACTTTTGTTAATTATGAGTGAATCTTCATTAAACCTTTTTTTTTCTCTCAGTACAGCAAAATGTGTGAAAAAATTTGTCTATTGCACACATGCAACCTGTTGCGATTGGTCTGAAAACCTGCTGAATTATTTATTTGAGCGATATCAATCATGAACCCAACTATTTGTCACTCAACAACAATGATACAGAAGACGGCCAAAATCCAAACTCGTCTTCATCCACGAGGTCGGCATGTCAGGAACGACCCTCGGCATGCAGTAGTCCTCTTCTATACCTTCAATTTGATGCGAAATAATCATTGAGGGATTACCAGAGAGACCGGTACAATTAGTGGAACATTAATCTAATTTATGTTTGAGAGATAAATATTCCTCTGCCTTCCCCAAGGACGAATGTCAGGGTGGTGTAGCATGGCTTGGAAAAGAAAGAAACGGCGGGGAAAAAACATGTACTCCTTATATATAGTCAATTTTTAGAGGAGCTTGTTCTGGCTAAGGTGCCTGATGAATGAGGTTCTGTTCTTCAGCTCTTTCAGGGAAAGAAAATAAGCTCAACATTGCAATTTAGTAAGCTGTATAAATCAGTTCGTGACCACAAATAATTCTGCAAGGAGAGAATTTATATGTTTAATTACAGTGTGCAGGTGCCAGGCTTGTCTTCCTCATTATTCTAAGATATATGAAACATTCTTAATACCATGTACAACAGCAGGACAAAAGGAAGACAAAGCAATTAGCTGGGCATTATTTAATAAGCTACTTCTACGGGATGCTCCACTTTGGCCTGGTACTTCATAACCTACATCTCATTTCACAATGAGAGCGTTCCAGATTACCTTAGAATGGTTGGCTGTGTTAATTGGTATTTACATTCGTCATTATACTAGTAATTACATGAGTTAGAGGTGGATCCTTTCATGTGGTGTTCCTGCTTGAGTACAGTAGGCTACACAAGGGAAGGGGATATTGTGGCCAAACAGTGGTGAACCTTACACAGAGGGTGGGTTTTTTTTTTTGCAGCGTTTGTGTTTGGAAAGGGGCAACCATTCAGTTCACACATCCTACCAGCATGGAACAAGCAAGGGGCAAAAAATAAATAAAATAAAATAATGAAAATGCAGACTAAAGATACTGCCCATCCACACAGGAGCCTGGAAGCAAATCAGCACGCCAGTGCAGGTGGCAGGAGGTTTAAATACCAAGCAGATAATGGTCACGAGAGAGCGAGAGCGAGTTAAAGAGCAGTGATGTGAAAGCCACATGTGAGCTAGGCTTCTCTTTTTTCACCACAGGCCACATGCCCTCACTGCACTCCTAGCCTGGAGATATTTAACCTGCCAGCACAGCCAGGCCCAGATCCTCTGTGTTTTCTAACTTTTCCTTCCTCTTGCTCTTTCTCTCTCACTGTTCCTGGAGTTTTTCAGTGATCCCTTCACATGAGGCAGGACCTTACCTCACTGCCAGCTTCCCTACAGCTGCTTGCACTTATACACATTCTGTATTAAGCTTGGCCTATGCTGCTTTGGCATTGTTTGGTAAGCAGGCAATAGTGAACCATGGGAATATCTTGGCTCGGCTGGCCACATGGCCATGCCCAGAATGACATGGCCTGCCTGGCCCAAGCCAGTCTCACCGGACTCATCTGGGCATCGCGCCGGACACAAGCCATTGCCTAAAATACTATATTTCACTCCAATATTACCAAAGCAAGAACGGATTTGCTATCCCGCTGCTAAAACCCAAAGGTCCTTTCAGACAAAATACATACCAGAGTTGTGATATGGTGTCTATAGTTGTTTATACAGGTGCACTGTTTTACTATAGCAGAAAGATTTAAGGAAACTTTACCCTAATGTGCTTAGCAATTGTGATGATAACATTTAGTCAATGTTGTATGACTGGTATTCTGATGTCACAGGGGACGTTGCTGTCGCAGTCAAGTTGATGTACTATATAATAAAGGAAATAATTTCAGCAAACGCAAAAATATATGCACCTGACAAAGGTCAAGTTTGAACTGAAAAAAAAAAAAAACATACAAGCGAGAGCAAATTCTAAAAAGCAATGCAGTTTATATGAAGCAGTTCCGCTCGATTACAGCAGAGACTCGATTCAGCTAATTACTGATCCATGATATGACATGCATGACAGCATTGATAGCAGTATTAATATGAAATTTGAAGATCATGTTTGAGAAGAAGTAAGAGATGAGGAAGGGAGAGAGCTACACAGACTAAAAGTGCTGCGGAATCAGTCTTAACACATAAAGATGAAGCAAAGCCTGAATCCAATAACAACATTTTGAACAGCAAATAAAAAAACTAACCTGTTTATAAAGAACTTAAAGAAACCTTGTCAGAGTTGTTCAGCCATTTAAAGCTTAATTATACATATATAAATCTAAACTCTGATAAGAGAAAGAGAAGGGGTTTGTAATACTATTTAAATTTTTAGGATTGATAGTGACCTCTAACTGAAGGTGAAATAAATATATGAGGGGTGTTCAAACCGGTCAAGCCAGGACTTTTAATTGTGCAGAATAACAGAAAAACAGTTATGGGTGTAAGAACTCTGGGATGGTTTCTCTATATAATCCCCTGCTACACTAATGCACTTATGCCAACATTACACTACAGTAGCTCTTGGATGCCATTCATTAAAGTGGAAAGTTTTCTCAGCACACCGAAAACATTATCGGACTGCCTGCTTCATGCATGAAATGCTAGCCTCCCAGGAACTCCTTTACAAAAACATGTAGAAATCACTTGGACCGCAGTCAGGACTAATTAATTTCCTGTAATGTGCAAGTGGTGTTTGTGAATGATTACGTGTACAGATCCCACAGAGAGATGCATCATTTTCCACAAGTTGATGATAAGTTATCCATTAACCGCACTGGGCTCTGAGCCACCTAGACTAGGTTCATCATTCATGGATGCATAGCCTTCATCAAAACGTTTGCACCATTCAAATATTTTACTGTGGTCAAGAATCATGTCACCATTTTGTGCTTGAATTTTTCCAAATTGCTTGTGTGCCTTGCAATGGAATGACATCCCATCCAGGGGAAATGTAAATGTCATCAGTAATCAGTTTTACACCTTCGTTTACAAGAAATTTAATTGCAAGTCCACGTTTGACTTGAACACCCCTTGTATTAATCTCCTAAAGATTTAATGTAGCATTTTTTATGAAGATCTATGTATACTAGAGAATGGGGTAAAAATAATTAGTTTGGTAATGCAATTCTTTGTATTGTAAATTATGTATCACCACATTGACTCCAACATCTAATATATATAACAATGGTCATTGTCACAAAGCAGCTTCACAAATTTAAAAGAAAATTATGAAAATGTAGGAGCAGGTAAACATATGTATAGAAGACGTGTAAAGAAGACATTCATATGTGTTTGCATTTTAGGCTGTAACATTGTTGTTCCTCTATAATCTCTATAATATATTTACACCTTTGCCAGAAAGCACAGCATAGGGGAAATAGCCAAATAGAGCCAAATAGAAAAGCTCAGGATTAATCCAGGGATCCTACTATAGCTGAAACAACGCGGCAAAAAAAAAGTTATTTAAGTTACTTACTGTACCTTGGTGTTTAAAATTTGATCTCTGAAATGATTAATTATACACATTTAAAGCTGAATTTATGAATAGCTTTGACTGAAGAATTCATGAAAGTGCTTCACATAAAGGTTTATTCACTTTTTGAACAACTGTGCTTAGACCTCCTTTATAAGTGAGCTTCAAGTAAACAGGTTTTCTTTTCATTCATCAATACAGGAAAATATGTGGAAATTTGTATTCATCCATATAATTTGAGTTGAATACAGATTCAGTGGATAAAGATTATGCTGAAAACACTGAAGTGTTCCTTTAAGTCCTTGATAGTGTACAAGAGAAGTACAAGAACCTGTTATTGCACTATAAATCAGGCAAGACAAAAGTTCATGGACAAGAAGAGAGAAAAAAAACACACACAAAATGCACTCATACTGACTGAACAAGTGTGAGCCCTGTGTTTTCACCATGATCACGCTGTCCTCCCTTTACCCAACCAGCTTTACCTTGAATGCCACTTTTCCATCAGAGTTTTATGCAGTGAAAAGTGCTTTTGCAAAGGCCAAATCAAATTTGCTCTATTTGAAAGAGGAAGAGAAGGAGCCATAATAGAAGCTTGGAGGTGCTGGTGTGTCAAAGGGAGCAGGATGGACGGTCGAGGAACGGCCTTGGCGTAGCTCCTACCTGTCTGAGTCTGACTGGCAGCCCTCCAACTGCTTAACCGTCCATCAGCCTGTGGTTCCAGCAACTGCCTGGCCTCAACTGTCAATCCTGGGGGACACACACAGACACACATCCACATGAGAGTTAGAAAGAGAAAACACAAGCTCTGGGTAAGTACAGCTACTGAACTCCTACCGCATCAAGCGCCACTCTTTCTGGCAAGAGATGCAAAGCTTGAAGGGCATGCAAACCACAAATCTACACCAGTAATTCCAGCCTGAGAGAATACGGCTCAGCGAGCGGGAGCAAATTATACTTTTAAGCATCTTTCTTTGTTCCTTGTTTTGTCACATCCTGGAAGGAACTTGATTCGTCTCCTTCGCAACATGGCAGGAGAGGTAGCTGTCGCACCTGTTTTCTGGCACAGAGTAGGTTTGGGCTTAGGGTCATTTTATAATGAGTAGAGGCAACGCTCACAGGGACTGTCAGATATACCGCAGCCCACGAGCGAGATCAGCCAGGAAAAGAGAAAGAGAGAAGGAGAGAGAGAGAGAGAGAGAGAGAGAAAGAGCAGGTAGGAGAGTGATAAGAGACAGAGGGGAAGAGAGGAAAGCAGCAGATGAGGAGAGACAGGAGGGACGATGACAGTGCCAGGAGCCAGCTGCTGCACGATCTGCACTCATTTACAGCATTGCATGATGGGAGATGAGCTGACATGGGCTATGAGGTCACACTGGGATGGCTGGATTGGATTGGATTGATTTAATAGTAGTGTCTCTCCGTTACCTTGCTGAATACCAAAAAAAAATCAGGCATAACAACCTGAGCGGGATAGATTTGCACATCGCTAAATACAGACACATAAAAAAAGGAAAGAAAAAGGTAAACAGTAGCACCATTTGGATGGTGGGCTGTGCAATCACCTTGTAAAGTGTATTTTATGGCCCATTGTTTATGGGCAATTATGATGGCAGGTGTACGAATGAGATGCGCACACACCCGGTTTGAAGCATGCGGCGGTTTGGGATGTTGAGAACAAAGACGCTTAATATCCATCTGCGTGTATTAATAAGTGTGTAAAGACCTAGTGCGTGTATGTGTGTGTGTGATATGATGGGTACAACTCCTTCGGTCCCATATTCTGCATCATACGCCCGTTTCTCGCCCTTATCTTCATCTTCCTCCTGCCTCATGTCTGGGCCCTGACGCACTCCCTAACCCCTTACACACATTTCGGTCATCTCTGGTGTATCTCACATGTATGTACGCCTCCTATATATGTTATCACAATGCCTTTTTATATCATATAGTACACTGTGGTACGCTGTACCATGCCAGCACTTTTATAACCTGAACATGGTTTTTCTTCTTTTTTTTTTTTTTTTTAACTGCCTTTGGGCTCCATTTGCCCAAGAGGTCTTTAAATGCGATCAAAGAAGAGATTAGAAAAGCACCACAGAAGGTATTTAAAAACAAAGGCTGTTGTTGTTGCGCCGTGGTGTCCTAGCGTGAGAGTCCGTGCTGTTAGAGTGCTCGAATTCAGCTCAGCCCTTAAACACACTCAGAGGCTTAGCAGAGCACGGGGGAAATGATTAAAAACCTTCAGCATTTTTAGCCGCTTCCAAAAATAAGTTCGCTTTGATGTGTGTTTGTGTTGAGGGCAAGACCGTTGTTGTTATTGTTGTTGTTTTATTTTATTTCTCTCCCCCCTGCCCCAAGTGGAATGGAGAGAACACAGGTAAATGACACAGTTGTCCTATGCTCTTCTGCCCAGGGCCTTGTGTATTCTTTTTTTTCCTGTAAAATGACCCCTTACAAAGGCAGAAATAGAGAAAGAGAGGGGAAAATGAGAGTGAGAAAGTGAGTAGGAGACTAAAGCAGGGAAGGAGAGACCGTGAGTGTGTGGGTATGTGTGTAGCACAGTTAGAGCCCATTTCTGCAAGGGCCCCTGGCTACAGTGTTCAAACAGCCATGATATTAAAATAAAAAGAGTGCAGAAGCGTTGGGGTTTGGAGCGATCCATAGTGAGGTATTGATCAAGGTTAGGGCTCATCCTGATCATGATGCTGGCTGGAGGGTGTCTCTCTCTCTCTCACACACACACACACAAACACACACATACACACACAAACTTACAAATAGGTGTGTATTCTAAAAATGGGATTCCGCATCTGAGCTAACAAGAACATCTCAGGGGGCTCTTTGAGGCTCTAAAGAGAGCAAAAAAAATTACTGTTTTTTCTTTCATTCGTTCTTTTTTTTTCTTTCTTTCTTTCTTTTTCTCAAGATAGCGACACTAACCAGCTCAGCATGTACTCAAAACACCAGCAAGCTCCTTTCTAGAGAAAAATAAATAAATAAAATCAGTCCTATAGGAGAACTCTCATCTTCACTCAATTTGCTTGTTTATGCTGGTGAAGAGGCATGCTGACTGTGACAGACATGAATCTCCACCTCGTACTACAGGAAGCTCCGGTGTGGAAAGCGAAGTTTTAAAGGGAACATGGAGGATTTATAAGCTCTTTCATAGACAATGTGGGACTACTCGAGTTTTCATGTGCTGCCTTTTAAAACATGTCTGCAGCTTTACTCAGCGTGGGCTAAAACAGGACTGAACACATGCTGCTGTATATGAGGAAACTGCATAACTGCACCTCGAGCAAGTGCTCTCTGATGAAAGAAAAGAGAGAAGTACTTTCTTGTTTATTTTTTTTTTTCAGCTAACCAGAAAAAAGAAAAACGCTTATGAAAATGAAGGTGATGTTTGAGTGCTCTCTCTGAATGGGTTTACGAGCATATATACAGCATATGCACCTGCGTGAAACAAGGACAAGTACTTATATACGTTTAGAAATGAAAAAGATAACTGTCAGAAAGTGATCTTTGTAATACGGTAGTTGCTAGCTTTCTTCAAGTAAATGAACGTTCTTCTTTTCAACACGCGTTAAAGGGGGGAGGGGTGTTGACTTGTACTTGTACTAACTCCAGCTCTGTAATAAAGTTTTAGTGAAATAATATACATATATCCTTTTGTAAGCACATATTTTCCATGGAGATCCCATATGTTTGTTTAGATTTAAACCAGAGTACAGTAACATCAGGCCCTGCTATATAGACTATATAGACTATATAGAATTATATACTGTCACTGCTTTATTATATTCTATTTAATCCTATAGTTTCCTCAAAAATATATTCTATTCTATTCTATTTCATTTAATTCTATTTTGTGGTATTAAAATCCTATTTAATTATGTTGTTTTATTACATACTTTTCACTATGTCCTATTTTAATCTATACTACACAATTCTATTTTTTGGCGCATCTTCTATTATAAGAAATAATATTATTTTCTATTCTATGACCCTGAATCTTAGTTTATCTAATTAGTCTTCATTCTATCTGATCCTAACCTACCATATCCTATCCTATCACATCTATCATTTATTTTCCAGCCTCTTTAATTATATACTTTTTTGTATTAAATCTTATCAGTCTATTCTATTCTAGTCTATGATACTAAACCCTAATTTATCATGTTCTATCACTTACCCTTTATTATGTATATATTCCATGTATATTTATTCCATTATGTCCCATTCTCATCTGTTATATTAAACCTGAGTCTATCTATTTAATCCTATTCCATTCTATTGAATTTCTTCATATTATTTTAGATATTTCATCATATCCTATTGCTCTATTCTATAGATATTATTATCTACAATATTACATCCCACTCTACCTATTTTACTTTATACTCTTTTGTTATGTCAGATTCTATTTTTGTGCATTCTATTCAATTCCATTCCCCTAATCCCATTTCACCTTTTTCCCTATTCTATGCCATGATGTTAAATCTCAGTTTATCATTTTAATCCTATAGACTCACAGTCCATTATATTGTATTCCATTCCATTAATCCAGTTTTATCCTATCACATGCCATCCTATTCCATTTTGTCCAGTCCTAAATTGTTAGCATTTATTTTATTCTATTCTGGTCTATTTTATTCTATTTATTTTATTTTCAGTCTGTTATAAATTTTAAATCATATTCCTTTTTCCCATTCTATTCTAATACATTATAATGCATTTTATTTTACTTTATCATGTCCTATTCTGTAATATTGTTTTTCAGTTTATGTATTTAATCCTATAACTATAGTTTCCCAGAATTCTATTCTATTCCCTTCCTTTCACTTCAATTAAATTCCATTCCATTTCTAAATCCAATCTTATCCCATAAATTTTAAGCTCCTGCTATTAAATACGGTACCTTTTATTAAATCTTATTCAATTATGTCATATTCTATTCTATGATATTAGATCCCAGTTTATCTATTTATTCCTATAGACCTATAGTCTATTCTGTTTTGTGACAATATATTCTGTTTTTCTTTGTTCCTGATTTTCCAGCTTTAATTCTATTTAATTCTTTTTATTCCACTCTGTCCTGATAAA
The DNA here is from genome assembly GCF_024256425.1 of Clarias gariepinus. Taxonomy (NCBI): domain Eukaryota; kingdom Metazoa; phylum Chordata; class Actinopteri; order Siluriformes; family Clariidae; genus Clarias; species Clarias gariepinus. Next base: position 15,395,923 of record NC_071107.1, read on the forward strand.
TCAAATGTTATAATTTTCAGTCTTATAATATACCTTCTATTCTATTCTATTAATTCCCATGCTATGCCTTGGCATTGGTGGCCCAGTGGTAGGTTTCTTTCAACCCATGCAGAAGGCCTGGGTTCAATTCGCTACTGTATGTAGTACTGGTCCTAAGTCTTGGTAAAATGGGACGGTTGCATCAGGAAGGGCATCTGACATCATCGTATGGTCTGCCTTTTGGCTGACCCCTCCAGGGTGGCAACAACAACTATTTTATCATGTTCCATTCTATGTATTAATAACCAGTTCTCTGGTTAATCCTATAGACTATTCTATTCATAATTTATCTATTGAATCCTATAGTCTTCTAGTTTATTTTATTATATTTTATTCTGTGAAATTACACTTTGTTTTGTCCGTTTTTCAGTTTTTCCACTGCAAACAAAACGCATGACAACCATAAACAACACACAAGGAAGCACCTAGTAGCAGCGCTAGCTCTGGACAGCACCTGCTTTAGAGAATGATCAAATGTGGCAAAAGCCATCTGAAACTTGTCCCCTCTATTCAGAACCACAGCCACAGCGCAACATTCAGCACTGGCAAATGTCAACGGTGAGTTGAAGTGATTCTATATTGTTTCTCTCTCTCTTCAGCTTCTCATCAGCTTGTCAAGGAGCAGTCTGGTCACTCTAAATGGAGAAATTCCCAGCTTACTCATGCATACCACTGGCAAATTGTCCCCCTCAGATTCTGGCCCTGGCGTGTGATTTGCGCTAGACAGCGTGACACAGAGAGTCTCTGCCTCATTGGAAAAGGGCAGCTCAGAAATAGACAAACTAGTCCGAGAGGTGCATTTGAAGAAAATTGTATCTTTCAGAGCTAGGCAGCATGCCGAAGCAGGGACGAAGACACCGGGAGAGGAGTGAGACGCCTTTTAGTGCTGACCTTGGCAAGGGAGTGGGTGGCCAGCAGCATTTGGAAAGGTCTCACTGAGGCTGTCGTGCATGTTATTGTCATCATACTACGAATTAGGAGGTGAGAGAAAAAGTGTGAGGAGAGAAAGGAGATGGAGGGAAAGACAGGGAGCAAAATAACAAACAACCTTCACAGAGGTGGAAAATAAGTGCCCCCTGAAGGGACGGTTCACCAAACTTCAGATGAAACAGGAGCCATCCTGGCTCTCACAAACTGGGCACCATAGTCAAATAAAGTGGCATTGAATGGATGAATCAAATAAGTGAATCATGTATATCATCACAGATCAATCCACATGGAGAATGTAGAAGAGAAACTACAGTACATGATAAAGCATCAATGGGACACCCACCAACAGTAAGGACGATCATCTTTAATATTAATAATGGCTTCATGCGCCCCCTATGGACCGTGTGATTTCTGTGCATGCTTAGCCAACGAGTAGATTATTAATGCTTTAACCAACTTTGCTTTTAAGATATTCTTTAATAGGAGGAAACACCCCACAGGAGTGAATTATATCAATTAGAAAACACTCTTAAAAGAGGTTACACAGCAATTCATAAATCAAGTTATGTGGGAAGACAAGATGAGTGGGGGGGGGGGAAACACGCCATGAATAACAATGGTATGGTATCAGCCGGGATAACAGCATGGGATCACATAGAGACCTGTTGAGAGCTTTAGCTACAATAGTACAAAGATAAACTTCTGACTTGTTACTGATGAGAAGAATGCAAAATGTGAAAGCAAAAGGACCCGCAGGTATACACGGTTTGATGATATGCCTCCACACATACACGCACAAACACACACACACACACACACACACACACACAACACAGAAACATGCACACACAAACACACACACACAAACCAATAGCAAATGCAAATCTTCAGCAAAACCATTTTTTAGCTCTTTTCACTTTCTTTCCTTTATGGAATAAAATTTGAAGCACTGTTTGCAAAAGGCACTAATTATCATGTACCACCCAGGAAAAATTTTTAAAAAGTGCACACAATTCTAGCCAGAAATACCAAACAGGGAGGTCTGTTAAATCAGAAACTGTAATAAACATGATAGCTTTGAGAAGAAGTCTGCCCTTCATTGGCCAAAAATTTTTATTTCTCCTTTGATCCTTAATCTCTTTTCGTCTGCTAAACAAATTATCACAACAGCCACTGACAACTTTACTACATTCTGGATTGCCAATAAAGTTAGCAAAAGAATTATCCTGCAAAGGGAAAATATTTTGTAACAGATATTACACACACTATTTTGTAACAAATATAATATTTTATATTTATAACAGATGCTGTAAGGAAAGCTTTTTTCTGGCCTGGTGACCACACCAAAGAAATCAACTGAAAATTTTCCACTCCATTAATGCAGAAACACTGCAATCGTCTTACTTAAGCCTTCGCTAACAGCCACTGAAATCTTCCAAGACTTTTTATAGCCATCTCCCAAATCAAATCCTTTAAGAAAAACTTTATCCTTCATCATCAGTGCACCGAAACTATTCAGAAAAAAATGCTTTTCAGAAAAAAGGGTACCAAAGTGTCGCTTCTCACTGGGGTGATAATGTACGTTTTTTTAATGTACACTTTAATTATGTTGACATGTGAATAATTCAATGTTGTAGGCTTGAGGGTAACACACTAGTAAGAAAAATCCTGATACAATATTGTTGTGATACCTGGGTGCTGATTCAATTTGTATTGCAATTTGTATATATAATTCTGCCCTTCCTTTCATTGGCCTAACCTTATCTATCTATTTATTTATATATTTATATATATACACCTTTTTCAATAGTTTAGAGTGCAATAAATCTGGGATTATAAAGGAACAGTGTATAAACACGTATATATACATATAATAGGCAATTGTTTTAAAAATCGTTTTTGAATTGCCATACAACACAATCGATTATATAACGATATGTAAGTTAATACATTTTTCCCTGTCCCAAATTTTTTCTGTTTGTTTGTTCTGTTTTGTTTTCTTTCTGAGAGGGCATGACTTGTATAAGCATGTCCATCTTAAGAATTTAATTTAATTACCAATCAAGTTAAAACATTACATATCTGGTCTGCACAACATACTGATGGTTGATCATTATCGCAATATTGTGCTTTCGTAACAGTGAAGGCGGAAATATAAATTGCCACAACAAACCAAAGGCATTGTGACTAGGGCTGCACGATTTGTTCCGAAAAAAAAAAAAATCACACTGCAGTTTTCACAAAAAAAATCTATATTTTTTTATTAAATGTATCATTTAAATTTAAATGTTTTTATCTATGCAAACAATAAATAATGGCAAAAATGATGTCATTAGGAGGATATTGTCCATATTTATTTATTGCCCCCAAAAAATGTTTAATTCCCGTCTATGCATTTATTAACCACAGAAAATTGCAGCCTTCATCAATGAAATAATTGCACAGGTCCATATTGAGATTTCAATCTTTGTGCGATTAATTGTGCAGCACTAATTGTGACCATTCTATACTTTCTAGACATGCGCTCTGTTAATGATTTAAATAACACAATCATAAAAATTAAATGGCTACTTATTGATATAATCTGTACTTATTATTTTCGGACTTTGTAGTCTTGTCACCATTGTTTGATTCTCCTCTTGTCCATAGCTTGTACTTCATGTGAAGCACAAGACTGTGAATCTGGGATAAATATAATCAGCTTCTAACTTTACATGGCAGAAATAACAAACAAAAAAAAATATTAAAAAGATTGTTTAAAGTCATGACTCATCACAGGTTCATGAGTATGCTTTAATCGATTGCAAAGTACAGTATGTATATCACCATATCAGGGAGCGTCTATAGTACTGCAACCTCCTTTTCTGCTCAAACCCCAAACCCTACATAGGTACAGTAATAAGACTTACTGTACTAATTAATACGTACTTATATTATTAAATTACTAGCTCCTGTTAGGTTTAACACTGAGGCCTAATTCTAAAACGAATTCCTATTAATTATGAATTAAATAGTCTCTTATTATCTATGTGTCCACTTACTTATACTGACTAGTGAATTATGTCTATAGACAAATCAAGATATAGATGAACAGTAAGCGTGATGCCTCTGCAACTGTGCTGCCTTCATAGTCCACTTAACACACACTGCAGGCGGACTAATTACCATGGGGCTCTGTGTACCCCTCCAACCCCAAAACACAACACCTAAACTCCCCCCACCCCCCCACCCCCCCGCCACCCATACCACCCCCGCCCCCACACCCACCCCATAGCCACAGGACATGCTGACAGTAATCTCCTAGTGACAGCGCGTGGACGTGCCGTCATTAAGCCGCCCATGTTATTGAGATGATAGCCCTGAGAACACGGCCACTGTGCCAAAGACACTGAAGCTTTGAGCTCTTCCTCTCCCAAAGACAATGAGATAGAAAAAGAAAAGGAGAAGAAGACAGAGTGCACCCCTTCCTGTAAGCCACACCATCCACACACAGCTCTGATGCTGTGCCTTGAAATGCAACGTTGCCAAGGGATATTCTACCGTCTGCACATTGGATTTAATTAAATATAAAACTGAGTTAAATATATCTCTTACTGGATTTCTTTTCTGTCTTTTTTTTTTTTTTTTTTGATCTGGCACCAAGAAGTGGAACGAGCTTGGACAAGCCAGAGCGATTTAAGCATGTGGGGAAACTTGCTGTGTCCCCTCTACATAAATTAAAAAAATTCACATCCTCCCTGTGAAAAACAGAAAAATATGTATGATCAGAAGGAGAGAGAGAGAGAGAGAGAGAGAGAGAGAGAGAAGAGAAAAACTTTCCTCCCCCTCCTCTCAATTTCAGAGTGGCCTGACAGGGGAACAGATGGCAATTTAAGCGGAGAATTTATGAGCGCCACAATCTTAATGTTGCATAAAGAAAAGAAAAAGACTCGCATCAAACCCACTGACAAATGTACTTGCTAATATTAATGCGTTCCTCATTCATCCAATATGCTTCCTAATTGCTTTTCTGTACACAGTAATATGGCACCTGCTGCTCAGCCCGTGCTCCGGCGTTCGGGAACGAGGCATGGCGGCCGGCGCCACCGGCCCTCTCGCCGTGATGAATGCAGGGCCGTGCATCACGCACTGCGCCTGTCAGGCATCGTAATTAAAATTTTAGACTTACAGCCGAGAAAGAGAGAGCGAGAGAGAGAGAGAAAGAGAGAGAGTGGGGAGGGGGGCTTAAGGAGCGGTAAACAATCAACACACAAACACTGCTCAGAGCCATCTTTACAATTAGACCACTCATTCTACATGTCTCAAGAGCAAAGACACACAGACAGAGAGATAGAGAGGGAGATAGAGAAAGAGAGGGGGAGGAAGGGATGAAAAAATATCCAGCAAATTACATAAAATGGACTGCATTGAGTGTGTGCAAACCAAAGAAATTAATACAGAATAAAAAAAAAATTATGTAAGTGGTTCCTTTTAAATGCTATTTAAAATATATATTTTTGTCATCACTGTGCTCAGTTTTAAAACTGTTACAGTTCACCTCCACTCGCCTGCACCAGGCTTACTGCAAAGAAATACATTTACTTAACCCAAAAAGGCATTTAAAGTGATGTCCATAATCAGCATTAGGCATGGAATGAAGAAAGCTTGAGCTGTGACTACCCCCCCCCTCCCCCCGTACATCTTCTGTATATCTTACTATGCATACCATTTTACAGTAGACATCGAGTCCTTTGACATTTCCTGAATTAGGCCTCATAGTTAATTTGTGGAATTACACCTTGTGCAGAGTCATTTGGGATCATGTGAGCGACTCCCTATAGCTCCTGTCATTAACTCTATAACAGCTGGTGTTAAATGCACTAAATTGTAATATAATGAGCATGTGAATTGCAGGCAATTACAGAGTTAAATTGAATAAATCCTTAGAGCAATAAAGTGTCCTTTTGCTTTTACATCAGGCATAACTGATGCACATTTATTTATGCATTCTGATATCAGGGATAAGACACCACATCTAAATGACAGAAGTCAGAGTTAAATGAAAGAAATAGCTCCTTCAATAACGTTTCATGTGCAGTGTTGGGAGACGTTACTTTTTAAAGTAACTAATTACATTACAAAATTACTGTACTTTAAAAAGTAATGTTAAAAATTACAGCGTTACTTTCTGATAAAAGTAACTAGTTCTAGTACTTTTCCATTGCAGAAAATGAAAACTCCTTTGTGATTCCTCATGCATGTTGTTTAAGTCAAGACCTTTATAATTATTCTACCATCATCACTCAGCGAAGTTTGGCCTATAATCTGTTAACTACTAATACCCCTATCTTACCGGCGTGGTTTCGCGCGGTGGCCTTGGTTTATCATGATTCATCACAAGTTTTGGTGCTGTGATTAGGTTTCCTTCTTTCTGCACGTCGTTTCAAACCGCATAGGTGAGATAGGGGTATAACAGCTAGAATTACAAAAGGGGGCGGGTTATCGGGGACGGGACATGTAGGACGACTTTCACACACACACACACACACACACACACACACACACACACACACAATAAGGGATTGAGAATGACTGCTGTCTGGCTCACGGATGCCATACATTTTCTGAATGACGGATTACATTTTTGAAAAAGTAACTAAATAACTGAGTACTTAAATGGCGGAAATAACGCCTTAGATTATTCGTTACATCAAAAAAGTGATCCAAGTACTCTCTGTTACACCCAACCCTGCTCATGTGTTAGATAATAGATAATGAACTATGATATCTCCGATTATTGCTCCCTAAAATGTATGCAATGACTAATAGACATACATACACACACACACACACACACACACGCACACGCACAGTCAAAAGTTTGGAAACACCTTCTAATTCATTGTTTCTATTTTTCTGCTTTTGCTGCTTTACTATTTTGCATATTATTATATTATAATATAAGTGGTTTCAAAACTATGAAATAACACGTACGGCATTCTGTAATTAATTAACAACACCAACAACAGTCAGTCGTTATTTTAAGACATGAAGGCGAGCTGTTCTGGAATAGTTCTTGCAAGAACTCAGTATTGTCAAGTGCATTTGCAAAACCCATCAAGCAGCATGATGAAACTGGCGCTCATGAAGACAGTCTCTGGAAAGCAAGACCAAAACTCACCTCTGCTGCAGAGGAGAACTTCATTTAGAGTCACCAGCCTTATAGAGCCCTTATGAAGCTTTACAGAGCAAAAGTAGCAGACCCATCCTATTATCAGCTGTGTAAAGGAAATTTGCAAGATTTCCTGTACTAATGCAAATCAATACCTGTTGGAATTTGGAATTTGTGTGTATATATATATATATATATATATATATATATATATATATATATATATATATGCTATGTATGATTACACACCAGTATTTACTTATCACACTTCAGGCAAACAGGTTTTTTCTTGTGCTGTGTCTTCTACACCTACTTTATTTCCTTCATTATAGCCACATACACACAGTGAGTGAGAGTAAGTTAGCGAGTGAGTGAGAGAGTGAGGCGTGTTCACTGTGGTCGGGCATGCTTGTTGTAAAGGAGGAATTGTGTTAGGCGTGTAATGGGGGGTGTTGTGCACCTGAAGGCACATGTCAACATGGGATCCCAGGAGCTGGCAGCAGCCAAGAGCCTCAGCTCTACACATCTGCTCTGCCTATTTCCAGTGGGCAAACTGCACATGCGCACACTGACACACACTCACACACACACATAGACACACAGACAATCTGTATGATAAATAGCACTTACTAATGGCTGTCTTGTTAACATATACGTCAGACGAATGTCTAAAGTTTAAATGCTGGCTTCACCGCACCCCGTGTGTAATGTGTTTCTGAGCGCAGGAAATGTTCAGTAGTTTGTTAAAGTGCCCTGTTTGGTTGCAGTGCTTTCTTCACCACCTGAAAAGCCCGGCACACAGCAATTATGCATGCAAGGAGTCAGAAAACCTCATGTGCAGCGTATTCACACCAGCGTACAGACAGCATTTAACACAGCATGGGAGCTCACACGCGAGCCTCAACACCATCCATTACTGCACTCATCCGCGAGATCCACGTCGCGAGACAGCTGTGAGTTCCTCCCAGCTTTCGCCTTGTTTTTCTCATCAAATGTAGCTCTTCTCGTTCAATGTCACTGCGAATCCATCGCACACGCACGTGGACCTGCTCAGGGCCTGCTGCAGCCACGTAATAATTGGGCTGTATTTTATGGTTTGTGTATTTTAAGATTGTGAGAAATGGCTCCACTGAATAAATCATTCATACATTTAGAGTGATTACCGGAGCGGGAAGTGGGAAGCTGGATCACCCAAGATAGATTACCCATAATGCATTTCAAGAAGGCAACTAATTAGCAGAAGAAAGGTCAAGTAAAACCAGAAAGTGATTAGAGAGAGGAGAGAAAAAAGGAGAGAGAGGGAGAATGAGAGAGTGCCAGGCTGAGAGAAAGAGCACGCTCACATACATTTAGTCACTTTTGGAAAGATGCCAAATGTCTTTTTTTCCGCCACTGTAACTGAAAGCGCTTCCTTCAATATTTAATGAAATGCTTATGTTGCGGCACCTGGACACATCCGCAGCTACACTGAACTGTTGCCTCCCAAGTGGGTCATTACTGTAGCCATTTGCAAAGGGCGCGGGCCTCTCTCTGCCCGCAATGATGCCAGGCTTCAGGAATCTGCTGCAAAACAGCAGGGGACAGTGGGAGGGAGGCGGTGCTGCTGCTCACCTACAGGGAGGACAGAGTGCAGGGTGAAAAACAAGCTGCAGGAAAAAAAAAAAAAAAAAAACCTACAGCACAACATCATAACCTAGGCATAAGCTACTCCCACAGAGACCTGCGACAGCACTGCCTGCAGCCAGACCCCTGCTAGCAGGGACATCCAGTAGGAGACTACAGTGCTTTCTCCAGAAGGTCTGTTTTATGCAGATTTTTTTGTTTGCATCTTAGACCTTCATTTTTATCCCCCACCCACCCACCCCACACACACACACCCTCCACTCCTTCAATGTTAATGATTGAATGCATCAATACCATCAGCCATCAACAGGGAGCAGATGTCCTGTCTTAGCGCGTGTTTCTCCAGGGCTGCAAGCTGCGCTTTAAAAAGCATTAGTGTGTGGAGTCCTGGCTGGCTCGCTTACTATGGCCCGCCGCACGCTTCCACACACAGGTAATCCCAGGGCCTAATGGAATTTAATTACTCCAACCACATTAATCATGCCTACAGTGGAGCACCCACTATTTTATCACCGCTCTAAGGGGTTATTAGTACAAATACACTGTCAAACTGCATTATGCGGGCAGCGTTTTAGGTGCCATCCCTCACACATTTATTAAAATCTATATCAATATCTATCAGCAGACACTTTCTTCAAACGTGCATTAAGGCTCGTGAGAAAGTTTTTTGCCAGCAGGTGACTGTGGCCTGTAAAAGTTTCAGTTCATTAATTTTTTTTCCCTGCCACGTCTGCCCATCCTCGGTGCGATTGATGGGACGAGACTGGCAAGGACAGTCATGGCAGAGCTTAAAGACAACACTCTGAAATGCATTAGCACAGAGGAGTCCAGAGCATTAGTCAGTGCATGCCATTAGAGAAGATATAAAGGTGAACAGTTTTTCCCGTTGCCATTTAACTCTGCCAATGTAGCACCGGTAATGTTTCACAGATAGAAGTTAAAAAGCGAAGCAGTGGCTTGGTATCTCTTGTGAAGCATTAACTTTTTTTTATTTTATTTTTTAAGAATTTTACTGCAACATGAAGTGCAAATTATAGGCAGAAAAATACCATGTGCTGCGTCATTAATCCATTAAATGTTTCAGATTACAGCGCGGTATGAATTCGGCTGAGAGGGATCATATTCGCACTTCTGTATTTCCCTTCTATATGAACCGCTGTAAATTTACACACCAAACACATGTCTGTTTCCAAGAGAGCAACAATGATGAAATTTATAACCTTAACAATTTTATATTCATTCCCAAAAGTTACTAACCTAAAAACCAGGTGCTGGTTTCTTCTGTTTTAATTATTATTTCAAGCCATGAAATGAAAATCAATAAGCGGATTCTCTGGTCACTCGTTATCCTGGTGCACATATTTTACAGTAAAATAAAATGGTGCAATAATAAAGAGTGGAATTTGAGTCCTGCTGCTCTGGATACTCAAAGGTCAGGGAAATTAATTTTACAGGAAATAAGGGATAAGAAAAAAGAAAGAAGCAAAACCACAATAAAACTTGTGTAATAGGAAACATTTCCAGTGGCAGGTATTTCACTATTCACTCTGTCGCGTGTAATCATCGTTTTCAGCGAAGGCAGGGTTTACATTAAAACAGTCGGGTTGTAGGTTTTAGTTCATATGAAACAGAACTTAGAGCTTTGCTTAAGACACAGAGTTTTGCTTTGCAATTGAACCAACAGCAGTTCTTGATGTGAATCCTGTCTCAAGGCTTTATCTTATGATCGCTGCTTTATCTTCGATTTTGACATGCAAGAAGTTGTTTCTTTAATTATGCAGATTTTTCCTAAAGTGGATTTAACATAAGCCATTCTCAAAAGACACCAATAAGGAGTCAAATCAATCTTTTTGGTTTCTGGGCAAGTATGTAAGATGTACTATACCAAAGCACAAAAGATTATTGAGCTTGACATAAAGTCTGACTGCGTTCGAAATGGCATACACGTTTAAAAAGAAATACAAGCATCAATGCAAAGGCCTTCAGCTCTGCTTTGATCTAGATACAGCTATCAATGAAAACAAATACTGTAATCTGGATCTGAAGCCTAGTTAGCCATCTCGCAATCAGTAAACACTGCGGCAGGCTTCGCCAACGGCGTGTGCAGAAATAAGATGGGTGCTTTTAACAGAAGTGGATGAAGAGAAAGACATGAAGAGTCAAGCTCAAGGCTATATAGCTGAGATTATTGGTGCATGTATGAGGGAGTGTGTAGGGTGGGTGGAGGGTGACAAACATAGTTGGGCTGTTGCACAAGCAGAGGATTCTGCATGTGAGAATGTGAGAAGCTGTGAGTGGTGGAACCCTCTGGATCTCTCCCACTCATCTGGCCACCTTCCTAACCAGGGCAGAAAATCAAACAAGTAGGAAAGAATTAAATAAAAGCGAGAAGAAAAATGATTTCTTATAAATAGCCCAGTTGGCCAGAAGGCATAGGAAATGAGAGCAGCGAGACGCGGGAGACGAGTCAGAGCTTGACACGGGTCTTAAAATCGAGAGGGGGCGGAATCAGGGACCTACTGCGCAAAATGGCTCCAACCAAAGTGAGGATTAGTGTTTCTGCTTCCATGGCCAAGATTTTCCAGAACAACTAATCACCAAGTTCTCTCCTATTTTCTCCCTCCGTCTCTCTCTCTCTCTTTCTCTCCTTGTCTCCCCCTCTTTTTAAAGTATCATTTCACCCCTCTCAGTCATTATGGCTAAAATTAAGCAGGGAATGTTCTGCCAGCGTCGATTAGACCCATCTCTGGCTCAGAGCTTGTGTGTCGGGTGTTGTGTCAGTTACAGCACCGAGCAGCAAATTCGCTCACCGGCACTGACGCAGACAGGCGGGTAAAAAAAAGTGAGCACATCTGTGCCATGCTGTCTCAGTCTCCTCTTCCTACTTACACTGGTGAGGGGAAAAAAAAATAATAAAATAAACATTTTGATGAGATGGAGAACAAATAACCAGCAGCCATTAGTAGTAGAGAACGACTCACCACACAAAAGCGCACAGGCTGCTTTGTGTGAAGGTGGTAACAGATGCCTAGCACTTCGCCTGACTGCAATGCAAGTCGAGTTATAAATATCAAATGAAAATTTGTACACATGCGAACATAAGACAATTAGGAACACTGCGGGTGAAATCAACTCTTGTTTACACCCATAAAATGTTCAACAAATAAAAATGAGTCTCAATTCATTTCAAGCGAAACAGCAGTTTTTCTGTATCAGTCATGTGTGTGTACTAATCAATTACTGTAGCTTAGTGAAACACTGAAAGCATGCAGGTCTTTGTTGTTGCTATTTAGAATAACACGAAATGTCCGGATCAGCAAATTTCTGCAACAGATATTCATACTGTAACCCAGATATTGGGGGGTGGGGGGTGGATGGGGAGTGAAGACAGAAAAACAAGGTTGGTAATGGGCTATTGCAGGGAGGACTTCAAGTTGAGTAGTTTGCATTTATAAAAAGATCAGGAGATATACACACACATGCCTAATGCAACATTTAGCTAAACACAAGCTTAAATACATAAAGACTTAAACAGAATAAAATAAAATTGAAAAAATCTGCCTACATCAAAACTCAATATGCAGAGTTACCTGTACTGTAATTTGTCCATTTTTGTGCATACATACAGTGGGGCAAAAAAGTATTTATTCAGCCACCAATTGTGCAAGTTCTCCCACTTAAAAAGATGAGAGAAGCCTGTTATTTTCATCATAGGTATACCTCAACTATGAGAGACAAATGAAGAAAATAAATCCAGAAAATCACATTGTAGGATTTTTTAAGAATTTATTTGCAAATTATGGTGGACAATAATTATTTGGTCAATAACAAAATTTCATCTTAATACTTTGTTATATACACTTTGTTGGCAATGACAGAGGTCAAACGTTTTCTGTAAGTCTTCACAAGGTTTTTACACACTGTTGCTGGTATTTTGGCCCACTTCTTCATGCAGATCTCCTCTAGAGCAGTGATGTTTTGAGGCTCTTGCTGGGCAACACAAACTTTCCGCTTCCTTCCAAAGATTTTCTATGAGGTTGAGATCCAGAGATTAGCTAGGCCACTCAGGACCATTATTACGAAGCCACTTCTTCGTTGCCCGGGTGGTGTGTTTGGGATCATTGTCATGCTGAAAAACCCAGTCACGTTTCATCTTCAATGCCCTTGCTGATGGAAAGAGGTTTTCAATCAAAATCTCACATGGCCCATTTATTCTTTCCTTTACACAGATCAGTCGTCCTGGTCCCTTTGCAGAAAAACAGCCACAAAGTATAATGTTTCCACCCCCATGCTTCACAGTAGGTATGGTGTTCTTTGAATGCAACTCAGCACTCCTTCTCCTCCAAACACGACAAGTTGAGTTTTTACCAAAAAGTTCTATTTTGGTTTTATCTGACCATAGGACATTCTTCCAATCCTCCTCTAGATTATCCAAATGCTCTCTAGCAAACTTCAGACGGGCCTGGTGGCCTTTGTTACTTTGGTCCCAGCTATCTGCAGGTCATTTACTAGGTCCCCTGTGTGATTCTGGGATTTTTTCTTATAGTTCTTGTGATCATTTTGACCCCACGGGGTGAGATCTTGCATGGAGCCCCAGATCGAGAGACATTATCAGTGGTCTTCTATGTCTTCAATTTTCTAATAACTGCTCCCACAGTTGATTTCTTCACACCAAGCGGCTTACCTATTGCAGATCAGTCTCTACAATTTTGTTTCTGGTCTCCTTTGACAGCTCTTTGGTCTTGGCCATGGTGGAGTTTGGAGTGTGACTTTTTGAGGTTGTGAACAGGTGTCTTTTATACTAATAACAGATGCCATTAATACAAGTAACAAGTGGAGGACAGACGAGCCTCTTAAAGAAGTTACAGGTCTGTGAGAGCAAGAAATCTTGCTTGTTTGTAGGTGACCAAATACTGATTTTACAGAGGAATTTACCAATGAATTCTTTAAAAATCCTACAATTTGATTTTATTATTAAACTTATTTTGTCTCTCATAGGTAAGATATACAGTACCTATGATGAAAATTACAGGCCTCTCTCATCTTTTTAAGTGGGAGAACTCGTACAATTGGTGGCTGATTATCTATATGCATCTATGTCTATCTATGTCTACTGTATCTATGTCTATCTATCTATCTATCTTTCTATCTTTCTAGATAGATAGATAGATAGATAGATAGATAATTATATCTACACACACACCACCCTCTCTCCAACATCGAGAGCCGAGAATCAAATGAATCAGACCAGACTCACAAATGACTGGCAAATATGCAAGTAATTTACCGTTAAATTCTGTAACAGGAAAGCCTAATTGTACAGCATGTCCAGCTTAATTGAATTGTGCTACATTGTGCGCTGCTGTTACGGAAGTAAAACTGACAGGAATGATACGCGATTAAGAGCCATCAAGGGAAATTCAAAAGCAATTGACAGTAATATATCAATAACGATCTATATACTGTGTGTGTGTATGTGTGCATATATATATATATATATATATATATATATATATATATATATATATATATATATATATATATACATACACACACACACACACATTTTTTAAAATATTGCTTGAACATATAATGCTTACCTAAAATGCTACACATATTCTAAAATATAGAGAAATCAAAACAAATGTGTAATAATAGTCAGATAATTGTTAATATCAACAACAAGAATTATATATATTTGTTTTATTCTAAATGATATTATTATTAATAATACTAATATAGCAATAATAGACAAATAGACTAATAGCAGTAATAGATTTCGAAGTAGAAACAGCACTGGTGTTCAGTTTGGGCTGGATGGTTGAGTGTCTGAGGAGGCCTCCCTCTATTGGCTAGTTGCAGAAACGCACTAGATCCAGTAATGCTCACTGATCCTGCACCAGCTTCTGCCAAATCATCCACCATCAAGGTAACAGGTAGGTTTACCTTTACACACACACACACACACACACACATACTGTACAGTACTCTCCACTCACATCATTATTGATACATCTTACTGCCATATGCAACGCATATATGAGGGTTTCTCACTAGAACCTTCTTTCCTCAGTAACCAAAAATAAACCTTTTTTGGAAAAATTTAAATGCATTTTTCCTCAAGGAAACTAGTCAAATGTGTACATTCGGTCCCCGTATCAAGGCATACAAACGTGTACAAACACCTTATCAAAATCCACCTGAGAAAGTCAGCAGGTTTTTTGTGATCATATCCATCAACCTCAGTTTCACACAGTCATTTAAGCAATAGAGGAATTGTGCACTTTTCTGACATTGAGCAAATACTCTTCAACTGTGAAGATGATTTCTCATTTATAAAGACGGTTTACAATTCAAATTATTAAGACTCTTTCATGCCACTCGATTTTTGACACTCACTGAAGCGATTTAAATTCAATTAACTCCCTAAAAAAATCTCCTGTTTTATTTATTTATTTATTTTGACAAACGCATCTTATAATCTTATCAGCAGCATCTCTGGCAGTAGCATGAGAAGTGAAGATGTCTGTTTTCCAGGAGACAGGCGCATTTAATGTCTCCGTTGTTTTTATTTGGCTGCCACCGGGGCAAGGTCCTTTCATGGACACCTTGACTGCGGAGAACTTTATTCCAGCACGCGAGATCTCGCACGTGTGACAATAGCCTCCTTTGTTGCCAGGCGCGCGGACCTGCTTTGAACCTCTGACTGACGGCGCAGGAGAGCTGTTCCGAGTGCAAATGTAAATTATTGTTACTTACACGTTTAACCCGCCATCCACAAGAGCGCTCGGGCAAGCGGAGGAATTCTGCTATCATGTTGCCCTCTTTTGGCTGGTATGTGAGACTGCAGCTGGTTAGGAGGGCATTTTATTTCTAGCATTAATTACAAAAAAGCTTTAAAATGTATGAAAACTACTGTAGAATATCCCTGTAATATACACTACAAATACATGATTGCTTTTTACACCACGATCCTTAAGGGTAGTGTGCAAATGCATCCCAGGGTAATAAATTTAGCGGCACGAATGACGGATGTCCCAAAAATTAAGCTAAGCATTTAAATCAGCAAAACAAATAAATGAAATACATTTAAAAATGCAGTCGAATCTGACATGCACGGAGAGAGAGTGTAGAATCAACACTGCTAAAAGTACACATCAGTGAAAGAGAGCATCACGTCCACAAGCAGTACAATTACAGCTGGTTCATCAAGATGACCTGAACCTTTTGACAGCTGCTTCTCGACTGGCCTGAGCTCCTTCATAAAGCAATCACATTGTGTGGAATATTCCCCTCTCCCTCTCACTCCCCCCTGTACCCACACTTTCCCTTTGTTATTTCATACTCACTCTCTCCCTTTCTCTCTCTCTCTCTCTCCCTCTCTTTCGCTCTCGCGCTCTCTCCCTCTCCCTCGCTCTGTCTCTCGCTCCTCCTCAGACCTGTGGGTCACTCCAGCAGGAACAGGAAGTAGCCGTCCTCCACTGCCAAGCTCACCTCTCCATCGGTCCCTCTCGGAGCCCTCGCTGCTTTGATTTCCCCCTTCTTCTGCAATGAGAACACACAAAGCCTGGCAATGTAACTCGCACTGTACATCCCTTTTTCAGCCTCCACACCTATCTGCTTTGCTTTCTCTTTTTTCTCCCTTTTTTCTCCTCTCGGAGCTCGGCGAAGAGAAGAGGTGGGTAGTTTATACAGTAATCTCCAGAATGGCTGTTCTAAATAAAGATGCTCTTCAAATTCCATTATATGTCTAATAGTCTATCACTGAGGGAGTACTAGAGATCTGATTTAGGCTGGGAACAATGCGGAAAGAAAAGGAGGGGAGAGTAAGACAAAGCTTTCTTGGGTGACAGGTTTCACTGGTGAGAATTATACTCTCATATTTCATGCTGTTTGAAAAAAAAAAAAAGACTTTCTAAAAAGGCCTGTTCTGTATTACAGGCAACAACAAATTACAACAAATATCATCTCTACAGCAAACCGTATTAAGCAAATCTTCATCTTCATTGGACCTTGGAATGGAATCGATACTGCCTATGCAGCATATTCTTAATCTGCAAAGTGTAATAATTACTCGTGTTATTAATCTCATCTTAATATGAGCATAATGTGATGGGTATTCAGCTTAGCTGAAAACAAGCGAAAATAATATAATCACAACTGCATTTCTCAAAAAAATCTATTCGAAGAGACGAGTAGATTCCAATTTCTGTATAAATTTACAAAGCAACCAACAACCAATATTTTACTCCACTCATCTGACCGGCATATAAATACATAAATGGCGTCTCATGCTTTTTTTTTCTTTCTACAGAACAATATGGATTTTTATTTCCTTGCAAACAATTTTAATAAAAAGGTATTGATGGGCTATTGATTGGTTAGCCCACGGGCATTGCTCATAGCTCATAGACCCAGTGCACTGCGATCATTATGTCCTGAACTCTAGCATTCCTTTTCGCACTGTTGGTCAATACACGCTGCATACGCTTCAGGCCCTTTTACTGCATCACTACACTGTTTTTTCCTTCTTCCCTGCCCAAAAAAATAAATAAATAAATAAAACTTCATCATCAAGAAGTGTAGCAGGCTCGACTGCTCGCTGCTCGGAACACTACCCACTACAGTGCACTGGACGTAGGTCAAGGTCACTAGGTTCGTTAGTGAAGGATGCTTTCTGTTCTGTGTACTGGAATACAGTGTGGTAAAGCTAATCAGAGATTAAAGATATGATCGCAAGTATAAAGTGTGAGTAAAGAATCACTGATATGTCTCTCATAGTGAACACGCGAGGTCATTTATGAGAAATAAGGTTATTCATCTCTTTGTCACTTTGTAAAATCTTTATTCCTGTGAACATATCTTTTAAATGTGAGAGCCACTGGAGTAATGACAATAAAAGGTTGGAGGGAGATCAATGCAGAACGCATTACTCTGCACCACAGAGGCTTAGCTTTAATAATAAAAAAATTGATCCATTAAGTTGAACCTAATTCTTTGACAAAATGACAGAGGCGCTGTGTTTCTACATGTGGTTATGTGAAGAATAGCAATATGTCTCCCTGCCGCTCGTATAAAGACTATATTGAAGATGAAATGGCTTCATTAAATCAATAAACATTTCTTTATCGCTGCTTTACTTCATGCTGTCTCATGGTCGCTATTTTACTCTAAGCAAAGGGGTTACTGCGTGTGGGGTTACATATGAGTGTGTGTGTGTGTGTGTGTGTGTGTGTGTGTGTGTGTGTTAGCAAAAGATAGTATTAGACTGGTTGCTTAAATTAAATGTAATAATAATAATTATAATAATAATAATAATAATAATAATAATAATAATAATTATTATTATTATTATTATTATTATGGTGTTGTTGTTGTAATTAAGTAAAAATGCCATATATAGTACTCATATAGTCTTATTATATATGTCATATGAGACTAGGTTGTGTGTTTTCATGCGTCCATGCACACACTTACACACACACACACACACACACACACACACACACACACACACACACACACACACAACCAGGTGGTGTGCATGCATATACAAACATGCGCACACACGCACACACACACACACACACACACACACAAAGAAAGGTATAAAATCCTAATTAAACAAGAGCTGATACATAACAAGAACTCACTCTTCACAATATAATTAGATCAAGTGCATGTAGAGGCTACTCTGTACAGTCTTTAATCAGCTCTCATTCTCATCTACCGTTAATAAATCAATTAGAATATATACTTAATATAATTAATAAAATCAACACATCTTTGTTGGAATTTTGTATCCAACAGATACAAGTGTGTTTGCAATTACATGTGTGTTTGTGGTATCTGATCTGTGGTGATATAATATGATATAGGATAGGTCAATGTGTTCAAAGATTTATATTAAACAAACCTCATTTTCAACTTAGCTCATGTCACAAATTCTGAACATCATCAACATCTGATGCAGCGTAAGAGTGATGCAGCATTTACAGCCTTTTTTCAATCTAGACTAGTAGCTACAGTACGTACCAGGATGAAGCTTATAGAATGGAATATCATAAGTGTGTTTGCCAGGAATTTATATTAAATTGAAATTTGTCCGTGATGTGGGTTTCCTTTCAGTTTTTCTAACTCCTGAAAAGAGGCAAAAAGGGCAACTCTGATTGGCCCCTACTGTAGGTCTGAATGTGAGTGTGTGTGTGTGTGTGTGTGTGTGTGTGTGCGTGCATGTGATGGATTCATGTTCCATTCAAATTGCATACCAAGTTTCACACCAAGGCTTTGCTTGCACTGCAACCCCTAATCAGGATAAACTGATTACAGAAGATACAGTAAATAAGCAAACAAGTAAATAAATTAATGTGTGTGTATACTGTATATATTCACATATATGTCACATTGTTTTAGCATCATATAATTATGAATATGAATATGAACATTGTATTCCCATATCACCCCAGCCAGACTAAAGATTACATGCACAGTACAACGTGGCAAAAAGAAAGCTTGAAAAAAAGTAATGAGCTAGAGTCCGTGTCACTCTGATGAGCTCCTTTTGGAGTGTTTGTTGCATCTCCACACAAGAGAGGCACACAACCCTTCTTCAGATAAGCAAAAGGAGTCGAAACACAATCTGATTTACTGGCCAAGTGAGATGTGACTTACATACTGTATATACAACATGTACCAATGTTAAGAACAAAAATTAACCAGAGAGTTTTCCGAAGTTAGTTTAAAAAAATATAGACTAAATAGTTGAGGGATTGGGAGCTGAAAGTGGAAAAAAAGGAAAGCTGGCACAAAGCCTTGTACAACCACCAGATGTTTGTGGCAGGCACGACAGTGTTGAGAAACACGAATGCGCGCACACACACACACACACACAGTGCACACACACAACTCAACATTGCGGTATTGATCCTTAAGCCTTTTCCAGACTGACCAAACCTCTGCCCTTTCTGGTGTTTACCCTACAAGGTGTTCTTCCTGCCCACAAAACGTAGGGGGTAAAAAAAAAGAAAGAAAAAAAAAAAGTCAATTATATACAACTTGCATGCTTTCCCCTCAGGGATGGAATCCACACGCTCTAATCCGATCAATTCATGTTAGACAGGAGGCTGGTTCGGTGCTATCTCTGAGGTCCTGTAATCCAGGCTAAGTCTTCACACCACCTGCTTTAGTTAGGAGGAAATGGTATGGTCTGTTGCATGACACCGAAAATGTGTCACGTTTCTCCTGTCACACTCTCTGGGACTGTATGTGTGCTAATGCGGAAACTGCTGAAAGTAACAGGATGAAATGCAGTTACTTGTTTCCTATGACACACGGTCCTGTAAAGCTGCTGTGTGACAATGTCTATTGTTTAAAGTGGTATATAAATACATTTGAAGTGAAACCTGCTGGGAGGGATTTCTTGGAAGCATCGGACAATTCACCCCCAGCCTAAATCCATTTGCAGTAATCATTTTACCTAGATCTGGATTGAGGCGCATCCAGAGCCTCTTATGGAAACTCTAGCCATGAGGTGAGAATACACCAATCCATTGCGCACACACACACAAAGATTCCCAATGCCAATCCCTGTTACCTATTGGTCATACTTTGAAAACTTAGAGAGAAACCCATGGATACCAGGTCGAGGAATAGAGCAGACAGTAAGCTGAGAGCAGAACATGTGAGGTAGCAATAATAACTGCAGTTTTGCCATAATAATAATAATAATAATAATTATTATTATTATTATTATTATTATTATTGTTGTTGTTGTTGTTGTTATTATTGTTGTACATACAATGCACAAATCTACAACAAATGCAGTCCTCAAAAGGAGCAGAACAAACTTCCATAATGTTGAAAAAGAAGCACTTAAAGAAGTCCTCCTTTATCTCATACACATACATCATCATTATCATTATTCATCAAAGGATCAGTCTTACAAACAAAGCAACCGGAAAACAAACTAGTAATTTAACTGACCGAAAGCGACACAGAAGCTGTTCTCAACTTATCAGTGGACGTCCGACTGACCCAGGTCATCTGCTGGACTTTAAAATGTCTACCCTTTACCACACGTATCAACACAATGAACAATATAAGTTAGCGAACTAGGAAAATTGTTACACAGAAGTTACCCTTGAGAAGGACAAAAAAAAATTATAAGAAGCACATGATTTTATACTTGTTCAGGATTCAATGTCAAATATGAAATATTCTCTTTCCTTTTTTCTTTTTCTTTCTTAATTTTACTGCAAAAGATTAGGGCATTCATAATTATATCAGAGTCACATAATACAGTCATACAAATGGAGAATTTGAGCCACAATCGTCTGGCCAGTGGAGTCCCAGCACGTGCTGTCAATGATGGGGAACGAAGAGAATGGCCTGGGACACATTAACTTCCTCGGACATATTGTGCTTCACATGTACACTGCCAATGGCTTCATAAAAAGGGCCTGATCCAGGACAGCAGCCAAATTTCTGACACGCATGGCATCCCTGGTCAGCCCTGAACTAGGCTTGATATATTTAATTACACCAGGCGTTCAAACCACATGAAGCAAAAAGGTGGAATAATGCAGATTTCAGAGTGTGCGAGGCATAGCGCACTGTACGAGAAGGCACACACAGCCAATGACAGTGTTGTGTAATATATAGAGATATAACAGAATTTCAACATTATATAATACAGAACTTTAAACATAATAATAGCGCTGCATCTTTCTCTTGAGTGGGGGAAACAGGGGAACCACTGATCTGTTTATAAAACCCAGTAATAATCAGTAATAACAAAAAAGAGTTCCATCAATAAAAAAACTTAAATATACATTTGCAAATTATTATTATTTTTTTTATTATTATTATTATTATTATTATTATTAGGAAATAGGCTAGACTAAACTAGCTTTATATGTTTAGTCCACTCTGACATGAACAATGGTCCCCTATTCTTATTCACATGCACGCATGGAGAGAAGAGAAGGAGAGAGAGAAAAAGAGAGGAACGATAAACCAGGCACCCTTGCTCTTGTCTCGCTTCAAAAGGAATCTCTTAGAGAGAGAGAGAGAGGGAGAGAGAGAGAGAGAGGAGGAGGAAAAAAAGCAGGGAGCAAGACCCACACGATGTAGTTCCAGCCAATTGCATTCCAGAGAAGTGACCATGGCTGGCGATAAACAAGACACAATAGATCACTCTGCTCAAACGCTATAAAAGAACGCTTAGACGTCAGGACAGAGGAAGAGCACGGAGAACAGGAATAGTGCATGCGATTAAAAAAAAGCAGAACTGCATAAACCTTTAACTCCACAATGCCATTAGACTTACAGAGTGCACGGCTGGAACAATCTGCATGCCAGGCTGAAAAAAAAAGCATTGCTTTGAGATCCAGGCTTACCCTCACAAAACCAGAGCCCAAGTCGCCTTAAATTGTTCCTCGCTGTAGCAAACAAAAAAGGCATTTACCACTCACCCGTCACGCAGGGACCGAAAGCTCTCAACCATTCTGGCACTACATCAGCACAAGCCCACATATCCCTCCACTGATATGTAAACAGCCCACTAAGATTTCTTTGTTTGGATTTGGAAGCCGGGTAGGTTTGCCTTTGCTGCAGCTGCTTTTACAGCTTTGAAGCAGGTGGATGACAAAACATCAATCTCTCCAGGCACAATGTGTAGCACGCACGGCTGACACACTCCTCGCAAGCAATAGCCTATATAACGACACACTCTTCACTGCTTGTTTTTTAAGGCTAATTATACATGGTATAGCTTCAATACTGTCATGAGATTTAAATGCATTGCTGCAAAGTTAATTAACTGCAAATAAAGGACAAATGAGTTTGAGGTTCCTAGCAAGTAAAAAACAAAAATAGAATGGAAATCAGAAATTGAAGCAGAGCACATTGTATGTTATAATGATGTATGCGGTAATGTCCACAGTGATCATGTAGTCTGTTCTGAGCAGCTGGTGAACTGTCATAAACCACTATAATTTAAAATGATTTGTTAAAAAAATGAAAAAGAAAATGAAAAACTAAAAAACTACTTACACATACACAATAAATTGTTATTTATGAAAAAAAAAAACTATTAAAGGCATTTTAATTAAATTGCATGTTCTTATGCTTATCTGTGTGGTCTGATCTGTGTATCAGGTATACTGTTATAGGTATTTGAATCAATATACTTAAACTATACAGGTAATACACGGACACATCAAATTTAACTGCTTAAAACATACAGCCATTTTTCCATATAATAACAATGTAAATATGTTGTCTAAATCATAGAAGAAGAAGAAGAAGAAAAAGAAGACAGATATTAGATCCTATATATAGTCTGCTCTGGTTATGTGCTTGGAGCTGCCTATGTCTTTAAAAATATTGCTAATTATTTTAATGATCTGAATCAGAATTTAAGTGTATCGGTCTGACCAAGTAGTAAAAAAAAAAAATCAGCAAAATTATTTCAATTATTGCAAGTTAACATATGAGGGGCGTTCAAGTCAAACCAGGATTTATGATGACATATCTACTCATGATGAAGCTGTAAAACTGATTGGCATTTACAGAAGACTTCGAGCACTGTACAGTGTTGAGACTCTAAGCCGCAGTAAAACATTTAAAAACTGCAAAAGGTTTAAAGAAGTTTGCACGTCAGTGAATGACGATTCCACCTTTGTGGGAACTGTACGCACAATCATTCACAAACACCATTTGCAATAAGAATTCGGCTGGGAGTTATTGCCACATCCTCCATACAGTCCTGAACTTGCTCCAAGCTATTTTCACCTGAGTTCCAGGGAGGCCAGTGTTTCAGACTGGCCTCCCTGGAAGGGAGTCTGATCATGGCCCCATTCTACCTTGATAGTATCTAAGCACCAGTAAAACACTGGAATAGGTGCATTAATGTAGCAGGGGATTATATTAAGAAATAAAGATAGATTTTTACTCTCATAACTATGTTCTGTTATTCTGCACAATCAAAAGTCCTGATTTGACTTGAACGTCCCTCAAACTTAAAGATCCCAGTTAAAAAATAAATGAACATACACTACTAATCTACCCATACACACACATGAACATCATGTTATTTAAGAAACCTTGCTGCACAAAAACGAGTCATGATGATGTTCAAATTTAATAATAATAATAACAATAATAATCATTTAAAGTAGTAAAAAGTCATCATGCCTGCAGCACTGCTCAGCATATTTTTTTTTAGAATACTACAAACGCAGATCTTTGAAGATATCGTTTCTTTTTCTTTTGCCTGACAGTGTGATAGTTTTACTGAGCCGCTTTTCACATAAAGTTTTGAAGGTGGGTCGTGATGACGTCATGCCCATTCGATTCCGTTGTGCGGGAAAACTACAGCTGCGGGAAGTTTCGGTTTAACGGACACCAGAGAAATAAACTTTAAACCTGTAGATTATAAGAGCAGAACTGTGTTTATAAGTGTTTCGGTCTGTATTTCTGGCTCTGAGCTGTACATATATGATTGTATGTGCGTATAAAGTGGAAACGACTGCATTAGCTAGCAGGCTAGGTTAGCGGTTAGCTTGCTAGCTTTCTCCCAGCAGCCTGTCACTGAATGAGGACTGATTCTCCTGTGCGGGTTCTTACACCATGACTGAACGCTTAATTAAAGAGTGTCCTTTATTAGTGGCGCTGAATAAAGAGAAGACTGTTTACGATGGCTTTATCTCTGTACAAGTAAGTACAAAAAAAATCCAAATAAACCCGACACGTTCATTTGTGTACTGTAGATCTATTAAGCGCATGTGTTCAGTGCTGTATAACTGTTTTGGCAGGAGAGAGACTTCAGGTTAAGAATAACGCTGCCACCAGACCATCAGCTGAAACAGGCAAAGTATACACAAAAATTACCTTGCCTGTAATTAATGTATATTTTAAAATCCCTGAAATACAAAAGTAATTTTGTCAAGAGTGTCAAGAAAACAAATATTAAAAAAGCACAATTTTGAAAGTCTTTATTTATCTCCATATGTATTTATAAGTTATAGGATGAATGAAAAAAAGAGGAATTATTGCTTGCTGTGTCCCCCCCATCCCACATTGTTTTCGAGTACGCTTGACCCCAAAGTTTGATTATTTTGATCAATCATTCCGCGCTCAGGAAAGCTTCCCACAAAAGCGAGCACAGTACGATTGTTCAGTGCGGATCGAATACTGCAGGTTCATACTGTGAATGCAGTGGGGTGGGTGGGGGAGACAGATGATAGGAAATAGTTCCAGCACACACGAGCTGCTTGGATGTATATTATTTTGGATACGGACTATAGGAAGTGTTACCAATGAGCACAACGAAAATGCTGCTTTATGGGCATAGAGGCATAAAATTGTTTACATCATATTACAAAACCTTACACCCATTCTCTAATAGATTTGTTTGTCCAGTTCTGTTTGTGTCACCTTGAGGAACATACAGTCTACAGTATGTCCAAAAACAGGTGGACACCTGACCATCAATGTCATATTGTGTGTGTTCCGCAAACCCTTACCACAAACTTTGAAGCCCACCTTTCTATACACTGCCTGGACAAAACTAACTTGCCATTTTAAAAGCGTCAAATTATTGTATAACATCAAGCAAAGAAGATGGAGTTTTAACGTTATTGGAAATGGGTTAAGGAAGCTTCAGCACATTATCACAACTGGAAAGGATTGTGGCATCCTTGTGCAAGAAATGTAGTCAGAAAATAAAGCATGAATGGAGATCACTTAAACACTTGGTGAAGTTGCATATTATAAAATCAACAATAAAAACCATATCTATATTTAATAGTGAAAGTAAGACCAGACAGGCCGTCCAAGTATTTTTGCTGACCCTTTTTAAAAATCTATCCATCTGGCAACCGCGGGAAAACGCTTATACGAACGTCCTGCTGGTGTATGTCAATGGGGAGGTTTCAGAAATCACACTGTATTTGTGTTTACACACTTTTAAAATTTGTTAATTTTTACTGCTACTGAAATGATTTTGGTGCAAAAATGCAGAACTTAGCTGGTTATTGTTATCATTATCATTCTTCTTTTTCTTCTTCTTCTTCTTCTTCTTCTTCTTCTTCTTCTTCTTCTTATTGTTATTTGGCCACAGAAACAACCAAAAACAACCATAATAACATGTGAATTCATGGGGTATTTCTTTGCCTGTGGCCCATTTTTTTTTTATTAAGTCATGTGTGTAATTGGTTAAAATGAAATAAAATTCAGTTCATCATAATGCTTAGGTTGTGCTAAAAAAATGGATATGTCACTCTATACTGGACAATTCTGACCCCTACATAGTAATTTGTTGTTTGTTGTATACAGTAGACCACTTTCTTTTGCTGGCAGGTAATGCTGTCTGTTCTGAGGGCTACAACCATATATTATATTATACAGTGGAACCTCGGATTACGAGTAACGTGGTTTACGAGTGTTTCGCAAGACGAGCAACGATTTTTGAAAAATTTTGACTTGAAAAACGAGCATTGTCTTAGTTTACGAGCACCGAGTATCATGTTTCACGCATGCGCTTCTTGTTCTGACACCGAGCGCCACGTCATCACAAGTGAGCCAACGTTTTTTCTCTCTCTTTCAGCGAAATTGTAGGTAATCGTCTCCCCTGCTGGGTGAATACACATACACACATACACGCTGTGTGTGTGTGTGTATGTGAGAGTTTATGTGTTTGTTTGGCAACCTGAGAGAAGGGGGCTGTAAACGCAAGCGAGCCCCCTTCACCCCCCCTCCTCTCAGGTTGCCAAACAAACACACAAACTCTTCTCTGTCGCGATTGTTTTCAAAGGTGAGGAGCTGTTTAACTTGTTTTTTGTTGTTGTTGTACTTTACAGCAGTGATCCTGTTAGTATGCGCTCACGCGAGTGTGACTAGGGATGTTCCTTGTTAATTTTTAAACGGTTTTAAAAACGGTCTATCCGTTATATATGTGTAACATATGTGTGTGTGTGTGTGTGTGCACGCACATTTTACACACACACCCTCCTGCACAAACAGAAACACTTATCTGTCGGGATTTATTAAAAAAAAAAATTAAGGTAAAGTACAGGTTAATTTGTTTTATTTTTACTTTATATTTTGTATTAATTATTTTATGTATTTATTTTATGTATTATTTAAGTTTCCATTATTTCCTATGAAAAAATTAAATTTGGTTTACGAGTGTTTTGGAATATGAGCCCGCTTCCGGAACGACTTATGCTCGTAATCCGAGGTTCCATTGTATTATATTATATCTGTATAAGTATATTTCAGACTTGTGCGAAAAACTGCATATACAGTGCATCTGGAAAGTATTCACAGCGCATCACGTTTTCCACATTTTGTTATGTCACAGCCTTATTCCAAAATGGATTAAATTCCAATAAAAAAAATCCTTAGAATTCTACACACAACACAAATATGTGACAACCTAAAAAAAGGTTACTAAATAATTTATTAAAAATAAAAAAAAATAAGAAAGCATGTACATATGTACATAAGTGTTCACAGCCTTTGCCATGAAGCTCAAAATTATGCTCAGGTGCATCCTGTTTCCCTGATCATCCTTAAGATGTTTCTGCAGCTTAATTGGAGTCCACCTGTGGTAAATTCAGTTTATTGGACATGATTTGGAAAGGCACACACCTGTCTATATAAGGTCCCATAGTTGACAGTTCATGTCAGCGCACAAACCAAGCATGAAGTCAAAGCAATTGTCTGTAAACCTCTGAGACAGGATTGTCTCAAGGCACAAATCTGGGGAAGGTTACAAAAAATTTTCTGCTGCTTTAAAGGTCCAAATGAGCACAGTCGCTTCCATCATCCATAAGTGGAAGAAGTTCAAAACCACAAGGACTCTTCCTAGAGCTGGCCGGCCATCTAAACTGAGCAATCAGGGAGGTGTTCAAGGAGGACAACCATCTCTGCAGCAATCCACCAATCAGGCCTATATGGTAGAGTGGCCAGACAGAAGCCACTCCTTAGTAAAAGGCACATGGCAGCCCATCTGAAGTTTGCCAAAAGGCACCTGAAGGACTCTCAGACCATGAGAAACAAAATTCTCTGGTCTGATGAAACAAAGATTGAACTCGTTGGTGTGAATGGCAGGCGTCTCGTTTGGAGGGAACCAGGCACCGCTCATCACCAGGCCAATACCATCCCTACAGTAAAGCATGGTGGTGGCAGCATCATGCTGTGGGGATGTTTTTAAGCAGCAGGAACTGGGAGACTAGTCAGGATGAAGAGAACGATGACTGCAGCAATGTACAGAGAGATCCTGGATGAAAACCTGCTCCAGAGCGCTCTTGACCTCAGACTGGGGTGACGGTTTATCTTTCAGGAGGTGAATGACCCTAAGCACACAGCCAAGATATCAAAGCAGTGGCTTCAGGACAACACTGTGAATGTCCTTGAGTGGCCCAGCCAGAGTCCAGACTTGAATCCGATTTAACATCTCTGGAGGGATCTTAAAATGGCTGTGCACGACGCTTCCTATCCAACCTGATGGAGCTTAAGAGGTGCTGCAAAGAAGAATGGGCGAAACTGGCCAAGGATAGGTGTGCCAATCTTGTGGCATCATATTCAAAAAGACTTAAGGCTGTAATTGCTGCCAAAGGTTTTTTTTATTTTTAATGAATTTGCAAAAACCTCAAGTAAACTTTTTTTTACGTTGTGATTATGGGGTGTTGTGTGTAGAATTCTGAAAATTTTTTTTATTTAATCTATTTTGGAATAAGGCAGTAACATAACAAAATGTGAAAAAGGTGATGCGCTGTGAATACTTTCTGGATGCACTGTACAAACGATGTGATGAGAACTCGCAGGATTGGGATTAAACAGCTGTGTGGCTACAGGAAAACCACTTGTTGGTGAGACGCTTCAAAAGACTGGACTTTGGAGCAGTGGAAAAAGATCATGTGGTATAATAAATCTAGATTGACCTTTTTCCAGGACGATGGGTGCATCAGGGTAAAAAGGGAAGAACATGAAGCAATGCAGAGTGGCCACTGTATAAGCCTCTGAAGGCAATGTTATGATCTGGGTTTGCTTCAGTTGGTCAGGTCATAACTCAGCAACGTGATTTGGCAATAAAATGAAGTCAGCCGATGATATAAATGTGTAGAATGAACAGATTATCACATCAATCGAGTTTTTTTTATGATTGAATGAAATTAGCCTTTTTTAATTTAATTTTTTATTTTGGCCAGGCAGTGTAGAATGTCTTTTTATGCTGTAACCCTTTAGTTTTCTGCTGAACTAAGTTGCACAACCATGCTCCAGCATACCAATGCACATGTGCACAACACAAGGTCCATGAAGAAGACGTAGTGTGGCACGATTAGAGTAAAAGAACCTATATGTCCTTGCCCTGACCTAAACACCACTCAACACATGGGATGAATTGACATGCAGGCTGCAATTCAGGCCTCCTCATCTAATGCTTTTGTGGAGAATTAAGTGAAACACTAATGCTTGTCTACAAAGCCAAAAATGACTTGGTCCTTACCTCAAAGTACTTATCACACCCCTCACTGTACCAGTCCTCCAGCACCGCTTGACTGGTCCCACCATCTCTCAAGGATTGTGGAACACAAGCATCGAGACTGTTTTCTGTTTTTTTGCCTCTTAAGGGGTGGGATGAACTTCCCTTCTCTAGATGTCCACACATCTTAGTCACTGACAATCCTTAATGATTTAGTAATGTCTAAAGACCTATCTGTTTCTGAGGTATTTTGTTAAGACCCAACACCCCCCCCCCCCCCTAAAAAAAAAAAAAGTATTTTCCAACAGTGTATGACTGGTGGTATGTCCAGTTGGTAACGAGTGTAACTTTAAACTGCAAAGAATTTATATAAGTTCTCTGGTAAAGGTTGTCTACCAAATGCCATGCATTTATAAGCATCTCTATGTTGAGAAAAAATTGATGCAGGTTATTAATTTAAAAGGGAAAAATTGGTAAACCTTTCAAAAGAGCATTTTACTAACTCGGAAGGAGTGTGATAGTGAAATGCCTTGCCACCTTAGCCTGATCAAGAATGTAGTTCCATCTTTAGGCATTGTCAGGGATTTACCATCAATAATAGTAAGCAATATAATGACCCTATGACTCTCCATTACTGATGGTGCCCCTGAAGGTCCATGCACATCTCCTCACCACAGATATAGTGACTGAGCACTTAAACACTCCATGAATGTCTTTCTCCTTTTTTTTTTTTTTTAAGTAAATGCGTCAATGTACAGAACCAAATCAACTCTCAAGGCATTTCATGGGCATTTTAAGCGGTAGATTTAACATTATAGTTTTTGTGTAATTCCTGGGTGTTAATGCTGCACTATAAAAATTAACCATGTTTGCTACTTTCTAGAGTATACTGCTGCTGGGAACTGAAACGGCTGCTGAGAAACCACCAGCACATCCTAAAACAGGTCTGTATATTCATTCACAAGGTTTTACACCATGGTTAGAAGACAAGTTAAAACTACAGGGTGTTTCACTCAAAAGATGCCCCGAATATTTTGTAATAACTCTCGATAGGATGAAACAATCAGAACAAAACAATGTACACTGTGCTCCTCGTTATATGGAGCTTCGAACATGCCGTGATGCCCCTGAGTCGGCTCGATAAGGTAGGCGCCAAGCAGCCATTACACAATTCAACACTGTACCCTCGACTTCTTGCAATCTCGACGATGCAAGTGATTACACTTTGCGTCAAAGCATTTTATTTTATTTTTTTTATTTTGATTCAGATTGCTTTATCATAGCGAGAGTGTTACAGAATATTCGGGACCTCTTTCGAGAGAATCACTCTGTATTATTCAGTTATTATATCTGGTTCTTCTAAGCTCATTTATGAGCTGCATTTATGCTCTTTTTATTCTTAGCAAGAGTTTGAAAGTGACACTGAGTACTATGTTAAATTATAGGCTAGCATTGGACATGCTGTTTTGTTAAAGCAATAATAATAATAATACAAAATAATGATTTTTATTCTGTATATACAGAGATTACAACACTCTTCAGATTTGGTTGCATTTCTTCTGGAGCTGAGGACAGTCTTGGTAATTTATAGTTTGTATTTTATTTTGTCATGTTTCGCTGTTCACTTGTGTCAGGTCTTTGCTACGTATTCGTGTATCTCATTGTATATGTGTGACTTCCTGAACAATTGATTTCAACTTTATTCTGAATGCTTCCTTTTTCCTTTTTTTTTATTTTTTATTAGGAAGTAGCACTAAAGAGCCAGCCAGGCTTGCAGTCCATCCCACCACCTCAGTACTATTCCCAGCTCATCACAGAGATAGAGAGTTTAGGATGGGATAAGTATGTCACACTTACACCTAATTGTTTTAGACCATGGGTACATCTGGATGTTTCATGCATTTAGTGTTGGTTAGATTCTATCCCATGGAGTGTCGAACCGAATTTCTGTTTAGGACACATTGGCCATTTTTGTAAGCCCTTGCAAGGCTGTAAACTAAGGTCATTATGTGTGCATCTATTCTCTAAGCTTTTTTACTGTAGCAGTAAAAAAAGAAATCAGCCAGGCTCATTGTTAAATAGAACATGCATGTCCTTCATCTCCTGCCAGTCTACTGTCTTTTGTTTAACATTTTTTTCCCGTAGGTTACTACACTGCATGCATTTTAACATTCGAGTTCAATCATTATAACAAAGGTCAAATAACAGCAGACATGTTTCTGAAATCTTTTTTAGACCAGCATTAAAGTATTTAAGAGAAACATATAAAAAGCATGCCGATGCACCCATTTGTTTGTTTTACATTTATATTTATTCTAAAAGTCCTTAAAATAAATTTAAACCTTACGGTTAAACTGTTTATATGAGTGAACTTTATTCAAAGCTCGCACATTACACTCCTCTTTAAACAAGTTAATACAAGTTGTAGAGGTCTACAAAAGTTGTCTGATAATTTTTAGCTGAAATAAAACTCATCTTCTGGAATTTCCTATTTTTTCAATCATTTTTCAAGCGTGTCGTTCCACTGTCTGTAGCTTTAAACGAACTGCCCCTGAACACTCTTACCAAGACCGCAAACGGCTGGGGGAAAATACCCCTCTTTTAACCCACTTATGTTTGGGACCTTATAAGCCTCTTGTGACTCAGCTTTTCCACCAATCAAATTATTGTGGTTATATTAAACAATTTCTGTTTGTAATGACATCCTCATTGTTTAGTGATTACAAAGGTTAAAAATCAGCTAAAAGTTAAAGATGGCTAGTTTTTTTCTGTTTGCAGTTCTTTCTGTTTCAATTACTCATGTTTTTTTCACCAACTCATAGTTTTACACTTGGACATTATTTGTGCTTTATAACACTAAAACGCACTGTCAGACTTGAATATACTACTGTATATGCATGCAAGTGAATTCTTGGCAGTCATCCTCCTTTGTATAATTGGAGGAGGAGTGAACTCCAGAAAGACTTAGGATGTTTTTATTCAATCTGTTTGGCTCAGATGTCTTTACAATTGACTTCCCTTATGTTTTTACAATTGTAGTCAAATGCTGACATTATAAAACTATAATATGCAAATAAGCTCATTATATTTGACCATTGGATTCTTGTGCTGTTTTTGTTTGTTTTTAGTTGCTTTTTTAAAACATGATTTATGTTTCAAAAATCACAAACATCATACCATTTTTTATGATTTATAAACCATATACGTTGGCATAATACTGTACATAACCCAAAAGGTTGGGTACCAAAACCTATGGGTAACTATTTAACCAGTATGTACTAAAAACCAAATCAAAACGCAGATTCTGGTGCCTCACTTTGGTGCCATTTAAATGCATGAGTGATCAATTGAAATATTTGTTATCTGAAACAGATGTAAGGAACATCATCACCCTCGCCACACGTAAAAAATTCTTTCCCGATTAAGTAAATGCGCATGAACGCGAGAGTTGGAAAACTGTAATACAAATCCAACTAATCTTTGTAGTAAAGTGAATGTCCGTGTTATTCAAGTTTTTCGACTTAAAAGCACAACTCGGGCAGTAAAACCATCTGATGGGTGCATGCAGACAGTAATTATACTTGCATTAGCTTGCTAAGCAAAACACGCTAAAATTTTAATGCCTAAATCTAAACACAGTGTCATGCAAAAAATGTCTTACAACAGTTGCGGCGGGGCAAACATAGACAAACCTAATGAAACATTTGAGGACACAATTTGATTAAGTTAAAAGCAGAGAGATGCACTGTGTTTAGCAGCTTGTGGACATCAGCTGGCAGTGTGCTGTGCCAGGCACCCCCTTAGTGGTGTTAAATTATTATGGTAGGGTTAGGTAGTATGTAAATTTGTTGTTTTGTATTTATATATACTTTAAACCTTTATATATATATATATTTTTTTATTATTAAAAGCCATTCTTTCATGTTTTGTGGCTTTTGTTTTACCCAATTTTTTTTTTTTTATGTTTACCTGTTACCTTTTTAAAAGTATCGATTTTGCACTGGTAATGTATAAAAAAAAATAAATAAAAATAAACATAACTGATGGTTTTGCTTGTAAAACATGGCATGGAGAGATGGCTGTATTCTCACTAGATGCTAAAATATACAGTATCTTTGAACTCCTGAACTGTGGATTAACCCTAAATGGGATAGAATACTGAATCACAAGATGCATGAAACAGTTGTGTTTAAACAGGCTTATACTGTTTGAAAACCTCCCAAATCTTAAAAAAAAAAAAAAAAAAAATACATTTGATTTCAGTTATCAGAATCTTTAGAGCATAGACATTGATACTGAGGTCTTTATCTACTGTACATGAGGTGACACAGCGGTGTACATTGTACATTTCAGTTGTATTTCACCCAGCATGGAGGCCATGTGTAGCTTGTGGACCAAGCGTCATGCTTTGAGATTTTTTATTTATTTATTTTTCTTTTCTATTAATGGTCAGAGATATAATTATGATATTAGTACATGCAAATTGGTCTATTTTGGAGCCCACATTTAAGCTTAATGGAAAATTTTAAAAGTTATAAGAGAGAGACAGATGAGACAAGGTGCACATCTCCATTTTTCATTGCCGATTTGTGGTCCAAAGTATTATACAGCAGCTCTATCTGTAAATGTTCTAGAGATTAATTAAGATCCTTAATTTGTATTAGTGGTTATAGCCTGGAGTCTGACATGGTAGTGAACTCTGATTGGTTTAGGCAAGGAGGGTATGCTGCAGAACCTGGTCATTTTAATGAGTTTTAGTTGCCTTGAAGAAGGCACATTTAGTGTTAATTGCTGTAAAGATGAGGTCATTTTTTTACCCTGGTCTTATCCTCAAAAGTGTCAGACTTTAAGAAAAATGATAACTCACTCGATCACTACTCGGCTTGATTTATTAAAAGATGCAGTCTTGGTTCTCTGTACTTTTCTCTCCTTTTTTCCCTTCTCTTGGGTGAGACAGACTTTGCACCAGGGCCTTGGTGGGAGGTTGCCACATCTTGCACATATACAAGGATAGAATCTGAGCCTCTCTCTATAGTCTTTTAACACCCCACCAGGATAATGACACCTGAAAATGCTTCCTATTGGCTGTCTCTCTCACCATCTGTATCAAGCTGGCACTTTGTATTTTAAAACACATGATCTCTGGCGGTACCTCTAAGAATGGAATACGATTCGCTATTTTTAGCACTGGACTCCAATATTACAGCTTATATTTTTACATTATATTTCTTTCAGCCAAACGTTTTGTACTATTGTTTCTTCGTCCCTGGCCTGTTTGTATGCATACATACCGAATGTTCCCTCCAACGTTTATGAGCGCCGCTGATTTTGTAGTTGCAAATGTAATGTTCTCATCAATCCTCCCAGCAAGACATCAAGCTGTCAAGCTGTTTCAATCATCTGAAGTGAATGCCAGCAAGCCCCGATACTTCGCTCGTTGATCTCACTGGAATGCAGAATGGCACACTGACTTGGAAAAAGGTTTTCTGTTTGGAGGAAATGAATGAGCCCTATGTTTTGAGGCTTCAGTTCATGCAGCTGAATGTGATATTTATCCCATTGGTTGATGGAGTGTAAAGGAAGGTGTTTAAAAATAAGAAACGAGACTTCAGAAAATGGAAGAGTTCTGATTACATAGCATTACAAGATATTTTGATTAGTTGGTTAGTTAACAAATTAAGTCATAATTAAGAGCACTGTTTAATAAGTAAATTATTGTCATAAACCTCGAACCATGCTAGCGAAAATCCCTGCAGAGTATAACAGGGTCTAAAGTTTACTTTCCTGTTACTTTTTCACCCATCTGTAATTGTTCGAAATAATATGAAAACCCCATATCTGCATAAGGCCTGTTCAAGGCTACTTTTCTTTGCACAGTATACAGTACTATGCAAAAGGTGACTTATTGCATAATAGACCACTTTTCAGACAAAACCCTTAATGCCGTCAAGTATTCAGGTATGCTCTCAGGTCTTCAGATGAACGGTAGGAAGTTTCCCAGCATGCCTAGCAAAACTCTGCATGCATGCACATTAAACTAAACAAAACATTCTGGTGCATTTTTAAAAGAAAAAGTGTCATCAAATATGGACTTTTTATTTTTTTTGCTGTTGACAGCTGTTTAAATTCAATAGAACATGTAAGTGCATTATTTCTAAAGCTATCTTTATAAATGTAACTTTATTAAACCATTTCCTTTCAACATTTGTACATGTTCCAACACATCCAACACATGTAATGTAGTAATTATTTGACTCGGAGGTGAATTAAGCTTATTTTATATATTTATAAATGACAAAGGTAGGCATATCTGTATCTCCTATCTTAACTACTTATATTGTCTTTTATTGCAGGCTAATCTTTATCGACACGGACTTCCACACTCTTAAGTTAAAGGCAGAGGATTCGTCTCATCGTCAGCATGTCTTTACAGTCAAACTTAAATCAAAGGTGAGGCTACAGAGCAAGCTTATTATTTAAAACCTAGATTAAATTCTTAGCATTTCTTCTTAAAATGTATTTCCTCAATCTTGGTTAAAACTGTCTTGTTTAAGAATAAAATGTTTGAGATCTAAGAATCCATTGTATAAAGTTATAGATAGGGTACCTTGAAATCTTGAGCAACTCCCCATTTCCTTATATGTTGCAA
Source organism: Clarias gariepinus (assembly GCF_024256425.1). Taxonomy (NCBI): domain Eukaryota; kingdom Metazoa; phylum Chordata; class Actinopteri; order Siluriformes; family Clariidae; genus Clarias; species Clarias gariepinus. Next base: position 15,431,806 of record NC_071107.1, read on the forward strand.
AGACTTTTTTTTTTTTAATCTACTCTTGAGGAATAGTTCTCCAATCGTTCTTGACTTTTTTTTGGCTTGTTCTCTTTTTAAACATGTTTTTGGCTCTCATTTTTAGTCCAGTTACTGTACCTGACCAGTTTCAGTTGAATGTTTTTGTTTGTTAAGCCACACAGTGACCTGTGACTCATTAGAGCATAAAATTTATCTAACTTAAAGGCAGGTACAGATGATGACAGATGATCAGGCTGGTTGGAACAGACAAAGGGGAAATGAGGTTGCTGCTGAGATCGTTACATGACCAACAAATTTTTTATCACATATTTAGGCATTTTTCAGCCTGACACTGAACTAACATTCAACTGACATAGAATTTAATATGAATAAATGAGAAGTGGCTCAAGACCTTTGCACAGTACTATGTATTGTATATACAGCGTTTGTGTGTACATATATAATTTGTGACTAACACTACTACTACACAAATATCTGAAATTTTAGCCCTGCAGGAATTAGGGGAAGGTGAGATGTGCAGAGTGAGAGATAAGGCCATAAATGATCTCCATAAAATGATTACAAGGGCCACAGCAGAGGCAGAAAATTGAGCTATGTAACAGATACAGATGCTACAGCATAGCATTTTAGTGAGAGGAGTAGCGCATTGACAGGGCAGCTCCAGATTTGGAGTGATAGTGAGTCAGAAATGCCAGTGGTGCGTCGCTGGTACCGTGCAGGGTCCTGATGAGATTCAGCAGGGCATGAGGAATGCTCCATGCTCACCTGCCTGCTGAGGGTTAAAAATAGCTGTGATGCCCCTGCCTTACATATGCTCCTCCTCCCAGGGGAATGTGTCACTCTTTCAGGCCCTCTAGAAGTTGTACGTCCCCATGCATCTATGCTGCTGAAATGGATACTGTTAAAGACCCTTTTAGGTCCAGTTGCAGTAGTTAACCTTGGGTTTAAAGCCAAGGAACTTGGAAGTCGTGCTTTCCAAGACTTTCAACCAAGTTGCTCAGTTTCAGTTTTTCCATTCTTGAGTGTGTACTCAAACTTCAAACACTTCAAGTACATGTACTCTTAGTTATTTAGGCTGCCTCTCTTCTCTGTGACTGTAGGAGAATTTTTGTGCCAAATATGTGTTGTTGTTTTTTTCTTTCCTGCATCCCTTTCTGCGTTATAATCTCTTCCAAAGAGAACCTCTATTTATAAAGTGGCATTGGGACTCGGATCATGTGTGACCCTACAAAAAAAGTTACGGGAGTGGGTGGTTTTTATATTCAGGAACAGGCAATCAGATATAAAGCTAAAGAGACAAGGAAAGCCATTAATCTGAGAGTGTATTGGATATGGCTTCAATTTGCTAGGGAGCATAAAGATTGGACTGTGGAGCAATGGAAATGTTAGAATAAGAATTGACCCTATTCCAGACTGATGGGTATGTCAGAGTAAGAAGGGAAGAGCATAAAGAGATGCACCCAATATTGCCCACCATACAAGCTTCTGGTGGCAGTGTTATAATCTGGTGTTTCTTCATTTACCTGGAAATATAATGGTCAACTGATTATCTAAATGTACAGAATAACCAGGTTACAGTAAGTCCCCAACATGTGAACAAGTTTCTTTTTAAAAGCTTGTCCAATTTGTTTGTCCAACAAACACTGTCTACGTACTAGGATACTTTTACAATTAGCTATACACAGTATAAAACTAACATGTTCTATGATCTTGTCCTTGTTCTTTAGAATCGTGCAGATGGTTGAAAGATTCATGTTAAAAGAACGAGCAATGTCATCAATTATTTTTACTTGTCTCCATTGTTATTGCTTTTTATCAGTACCAGCTTCTTTGCTGTTGCTTTTACACTTGCCACAATGTACTATTAAACATGCGCGAATGCATGTTCGTGTCTTTAAAAGTTCGTAACTTAAATGTTTGTATGTAGGGGACCTATTGTACAATCAATGTATTTTTACTCTTCTGATGGCATAGGCATATTCCAGGATGAAAATGTCAAGATTCTTCAGGGGAACAGATGGGTTGGTCCTGGGAGCCTGAGGAATCATTTTCACATGTGAATTGACTACTGCAGAGTCTAAAGCTTATCTTATTGAAAGTTTTTGGGATGTGCTGGACAAGACTTCACAAAGTGATTGGACAAATTTAAATTATAGAGTGGAACCTCGGTTTGCGAGTAATCCGGTTTGTGAGTAATGCGGTTTGCGAGTGTTCCGCAAGACAAGCAAAGATTTTTTATAAATTTTGACTTGAAAAACAAGCAAGTCTTAGTTTACAAGTACCGAGTATCATGTATCATGCATGCGCTTCTTGTTTTGACGCCGAGCGTCACGTGATCACGACTGAAGCAATGTTTTTTCTCTCTCTTGTGCTGCAGGATTGTGGGTAATCTTCTCCCCTGCTTGGTCTCTTACTGATATAATCAACATTCGTGCATGCGTGTACTGTTAACTATAACACTGACCACGTGCGCGTGTAAAACACATTTTATTTTATGTTCGTAAGTGCGTGTGTACAGCACGCGTGTACTGTTTCTTATAACACGTGTGCGCGCGTGTAGAGCAAAAGAAAGTTCCATTAAAGAGGTTAAAGATCCATTTTCTCTCTCCTTCTCTGTTTCAGCTTGTTGTTATTGGTGTGTGCGCATAATTTGACAATGTATTTATTTTTTTGGGCTGTGGAACGAATAATTTAAATTTCCATTATTTCTTATGGGAAGATTTGCTTTGATTTACATGTTTTGGAATACGAGCCCGCTTCCGGAACAAAGTATGCTCATAATCCAAGGTTCCACTGTGTAATAATTTACACTTTTTTTTTTACACAGTGGAAACAAAAATAATTACTGTCATTAATTGAAACTGACATGAAAATATTGCAGGAAGACATAAACAAACATAATAACTGTAGTAATATATGAGCAATGTTGGTAAAAAAAAAAAAAAAACAACGTACCCCACATGTACCTCTAATTTATATTTTTGGGGACCATTAATTAGTTATAAAAGAAGAATGTTGGAATAATGTTGTTTTTCTTCTTTCTGGTCTTCTCAGTACCCAGCAGAAGCCCCAGAATGCTCTGCAGACCTGCCTGTCCCTCTCGTCATTTCCTGGACTCCACAGGTACAATGTTTTGGTCATAGAACAGATCCTTAAAATGCATATTTTTTCTTTTGATGTGTAAGAAACTGGCACTGCAGCGTATCCACACCCCTTTGAATTCAGCTAAGATTTTTTTAATTGGCCTCTTTTTAGTCAACAATGCAAGCACAATGGTGCTAATTATTTAAAGGTTGGCAGTTGAAGACATGTTTGTGTTGATGATGAAAGGTGTTTTTGTACAGCAGTCTTGCTTTTTTTTTCTTGGAGTTAGCAACTCTCAGAGGTTTTAGGTTTTCCAGCTGAACTCAGAGAACAGTGATGAGACAGTGGGATGAAGGGAAAAACAGTATTAAGATTCTAAAAGTTGAGAACTTTGTAACCCTGTGCATAAAACTAAGGAAGGATTAGACCATAGTCTAATCGAGCAGCTTATGAGAGTGTTCTACAGTGGTGTACTATACAGTAGCGTTGAAGGTGAGAGAGTTTACTTGCTGTATTGTTCTGTTCATAGTGTAGCATGGTGGTAGTACACAGCTTTCTGACAGCGAAGGCCAGCTCAGCACCTTCTGCTTCCTGCTGCCCTGCTGTGATGCTGATGTCTTGATGTATCTTCCCTGTTCCGAGAAAAATCTGCCCCCTACCTTTCCAGCTGATTTAAATGAATAATTATACTGCATGTCATTGCAAGGCCATAATGCATGCTTGCCTGTGATAAATATACAGTCCTGATAAGAGGCTTTTGCTCTTCTGGGCTCTGTGTTCAATGGCACACGCAACAGTGCAGGTGTGGCTCTGCAGGAACACAGCTCAGTCAGTCACCCAGCCAGCGTCCTGGGGACTCGTTCATCAAACTCATCAAGCCTGAGTGCACACGAAATGTGCCATAATTGTGCATATGGCAATAAAGACTGATATTAAAAGTGAAGCTTGTGATATTGCTTTAAATCTGTGGCCATGCATATTTACTTTTCCTTTTCTTACATCTAGAAGTGATTAATCTAGTGCACTCTTGAGTTAACACAACTGTAGATCGTACATATTAAAGGGTATGGGTATGTAAAACCTGTGTTTATCACTTAGAGGGTTTAATTCTAAGTGGTCACACCAAGCACATAAGTTAAATGATGCACTGAGCTACAACTAATAAGGAAAGAAAATATACCCAAGGCATGACACATAAAAGAGCTTAATTGGCTACTGCTAAGAACATTAAGATTGACAAGATTACATAATCACTATGTGGATTTGCTTCTATCCATAAAGCTTAATCATCAAACACTGCTGACTGCCTTTAAAAAAAATACCATTAGGATCGCTATGGCATAATTAAATGTATGTGTTTTCCATTATTCACCACTTTGGTTCATTCACACATACATTGTCTTTTTATATGAGTTTGTATCTTTCACTCTTGGCTTGGCATTGCTGCTAACACTGTCTGTCCATGTGGGAACTCCCTGTGAACATTTAAACCAGGTTGGGGCATGGCAGGTGATGTCAGTGGGTGTGCGGGCACATTTTCAAATTTTTCTGTTTCAGTGCGTAGAACTAAAACACATAAAACAGCTTTTCTGCAAGTTTACTTCACTGCTCCATGTTTTTTTTGTCTATGGACAATTCACGGCACCTTGCATTTATTTTTAACGACCATACTCCTACTCCTCTGAACACACATACCACATGGGAAAAGTGCCAAATGGCAGCAATTTTAACATGTAGACATCTTTTAATTTGAAGTAGCCAAATACAGAACTTTTTACAAGGTGATCTAATTTAATATATTGGGTATAAATGCTATGTTTTTTTTTTTTACTTGTTGGTGAACGTTAATTCACGTTAAAGTTAATTTGGTAAACCAATGTCATTATCATTATTATTTTTAAGTATAGATGATCAAAGAACACAGCGTCAGATAAACCCATTCAACTTTCACCAATGGGGGATTACGTAGCTACCTGTGGGTAAATGTCAGAAAAATTTGATTAGGGTGGGTTATTATGGCCCACCCAGGTCATACGGTCCACCAACCTTTTTCTGTCATTAAGCGATGTCATCGGGCGGTTATTCCATCTATGATGTCACCACGCAACAGGCTAAATATAACCACAAGAAAGACAAAAAGGTTGCATATGCACAATTTTATCAACCCCCATGATTTCATGTGAGTATCCTCATAAATCACAAATCATCAAAGTGTTCTAAAACAAGTTTTATATCAGTGAGTCAACTCACAAGTTGGTTAAAAGTTAAAGTGCTATGGCAGCCATGTAGTCATGCCGAGTTACTACTTGCTGTGTGAAAGTCTATAGGGGAAACTGACCCAGGGTTGATAGTCACTTTATGTTAAGGTGCACGACCAGTCTGCTCTCTAGTTTCCCGGCTACAGATATCTGTATTTAAACTCTTGCTCTCTGGATGATGGTTTGATTTGTTTGCATCACTGCGCAATTCTGGTCACTAGATAATCTTTACTTAACAATGTTGAGAGCTGTTTCAGAAGCTTTGCAGAACCAATTACTGTACCATTTTTACCCCATGGTGTACATCACAATTGATGTGCAATACACCCTCTTGTTGTTGTTGGTCTTTCGGCTGCTCCCAGCAAGGGGTCGCCACAGCGGAATACCCAGTCCGCACTACAACTTGGCACAGGTTTTACGCCGGATGCAACCCTCCCATTTTATCCGGGCTTGGGACGGGCACTGCACAGTGGCTGGGGTTTGGGCACTGGCTGGGAAACGAACCCGGGCCCTTCCGCATGATAGGCAAATCACTTCTTGTTTTAATAGCGTTTGTTCTTTAATGCTACCCAGTTGTATCTACTTATGGCTAATGAATGAACAAGCCTTCTTTTGAGATAACATTGTTGTACAATGTGACATAAATTTTTGCCATTTTGGCATTTGGCCATAATGCTTGTTATTCACATACCACATAAGTTTGCAAGAGTAGAGCTACAAGCTAAAGATCAAATAAGCTAACTACATAAACTTTGGGGTGAATAATGGTGACCTTTGTAAACCTGTTTAAGCTAATTAAAAGAAGACATGTTTTTGCCAGAACCTATGCTTTTGGTACTCTGCTCCATTTATCCAGTCCGTGATGAGGCAGAAAGGAGTCCAGGGCAATTCTGCCTTTAAGATTTTTAGTGTAGTCCCCGAGTGGCGCAGTGGTAAAGCGCTCGCCCTATCATCTGGAGATCGCTGGTTCGAACCCCGGGTGATGCTGTTTTCCTCTCACGGCCGGAGGCACAGAGAGAGCTGATTGGCCGAGCTCTCTCAGGGGGGAGGGATGAGAGGTACTTGCGCTCCCACATTAATCACGGCTCTACGGCCAATCAGGGGCGTCTGTGAGCTCGCGCACGCGAAAGAAGCGGCTAGCTAGGTGTGTTACTCCGCGTCTGTGAGCTCGCGCACGCGAAAGGAGCGGCTAGCTAGGTGTGTTACTCCGCCCCTAACGGTGGTGAGCAAGCAGTTCGAAAAGATGCGGACGGCTGACGTCACGTGGTTCGGAGGAAACACGGGATAGTCTTCGCCCTCCCGACTGAGTGGTAGTAGTAGCCTTAATGTGGGAGCCCCCTAGTGACGGGGAGGAATTGGCCACGACTAAATTAGGGAGAAAATTGGAACCCCCCCCCAAAAAAAAAATAAATAAATAAAAAAAAAACATACACTATTCTCTTTCATTAACTTGTTTGAGAAAACTCATTAAAGGTTTTAAAAAACATAATGTAGTAACTCTCCTATATTTATTTATTCTCCTCATACTCAGTCTCTAAGCGATTTTATGAATATGCATTGTTGACCATTATAAAGAGAGACTTAATTAGAATAGTTAACGGTGTGGAGAACTGGCTCAACCTATGAAGCATGGATCTTTGTGCCACTCTGCATTTTACGCTTATTTCCAGTCTGAATTCAATTATAAAGACGTTTCATTTGGACCATATATTGATATAAAAGCATAACTGTAATCGTACAACTGGCATTAATTGGAAAGTAATTGCAGAGTTTTTGCACCTGTGCAATGTTAAATTGTGTGCACTCTGCTGGCACAGTGACCTATCATTTCTGGTTCATTTTCTCTCTGTGTCAGGATGCTTTTCTTTTCTTATGTGGCTCAATCACATTAATGCATTCCACCCTATAGTGTCTTCCTTACCTGAACCCAGACCACACGTTATCCTTTTCTGTTTCTGCACAAGCTCTGTATTCTTATGTCCTGCCTTATTCAGTGCCTTTATTTGTGTGATAGATACATAGATAGATAGATGGATAGATAGATGGATGGATAGTGCTGCACAGTTAATCTCTTAAATATTAAAATTGCAATAGGAACCTTTGCAATTATTTAATCTCAAAATGTATTATGGGTGTGTATATTATATGCATAGTCTGGAATTCATGATCAGTTTGTCAATATATATATACACACACAGTGGTGTGAAAAACTTTTTCCCCCCTTCCTGATTTCTTATTCTTTTGCATGTTTGTCACACAAAATGTTTCTGATCATCAAACACATTTAACTATTAGTCAAAGATAACACAATCATGGCCCTGTGTAAATAAGTAATTGTCCCCTGAACCTAATAACTGGTTGGGCCACCCTTAGCAGCAATAACTGCAATCAAGCGTTTGCGATAACTTGCAACGAGTCTTTCACAGCGCTCTGGAGGAATTTTGGCCCACTCATCTTTGCAGAATTGTTGTAATTCAGCTTTATTTAAGGGTTTTCCAGCATGAACCGCCTTTTTAAGGTCATGCCACAACATCTCAGTAGGATTCAGGTCAAAACTTTGACTAGGCCACTCCAAAGTCTTCATATTGTTTTTCTTCAGCTATTCGGAGGTGGATTTGCTGGTGTGTTTTGGGTCATTGTCCTGCTGCAGCACCCAAGATCGCTTCAGCTTGAGTTGACGAACAGATGGCTGGACATTCTCCTTCAGGATTTTTTGGTAGACAGTAGAATTCATGGTTCCATCTATCACAGCAAGCCTTCCAGGTCCTGAAGCAGCAAAACAACCCCAGACCATCACACTACCACCACCATATTTTACTGTTGGTATGATGTTTTTTTTCTGAAAGGCTGTGTTACTTTTACGCCAGATGTAACGGGACACGCACCTTCCAAAAAGTTCACCTTTTGTCTCGTCGGTCCACAAGGTATTTTCCCAAAAGTCTTGGCAATCATTGAGATGTATTTTAGCAAAATTGAGACGAGCCTTAATGTTCTTTTTGCTTAAAAGTGGTTTGTGCCTTGGAAATCTGCCACGCAGGCCGTTTTTGCCCAGTCTCTTTCTTATGGTGGAGTCGTGAACACTGACCTTAATTGAGGCAAGTGAGGCCTGCAGTTCTTTACATGTTGTCCTGGGGTCTTTTGTGGCCTCTTGGATGAGTTGTCTCTGTGCTCTTGGGGTAATTTTGGTCGGCCGGCCACTCCTGGGAAGGTTCACCACTGTTCCATGTTTTTGCCATTTGTGGATAATGGCTCTCACTGTGGTTCGCTGGATTCCCAAAGCTTTAGAAATGGCTTTATAACCTTTTCCAGACTGATAGATCTCAATTAATTTTGTTCTCATTTGTTCCTGAATTTCTTTGGATCTTGGCATGATGTCTAGCTTTTTAGGTGCTTTTGGTCTACTTCTCTGTGTCAGGTAGCTCCTATTTAACTGATTTCTTGATTGAAACAGGTGTGGCAGTAATCAGGCCTTGGGGTGACTACAGAAATTGACCTTAGATGTGATAAACCACAGTTAAGTTATTTTTTAACAAGGGGGGCAATCACTTTTTCACACAGGGCCATGTAGGTTTGGATTTTTTTTCTCCCTAAATAATAAAAACCATCATTTAAAAACTGCATTTTGTGTTCAATTATGTTATCTTTGACTAATAGTTAACGGTTTTTGATGAGCAGAAACATTTAAGTGTGACAAACATGCAAAAGAATAGGAAATCAGGAAGGGGGCAAATAGTTTTTCACACCACTGTGTGTATATATATATATATATATATAATTTTTTTTTGTTCTTTTTTTTTTATAAATACTGTATATTTGTGGTGATAAGTAAATTTTGGGAAACATCCTCTTAATGAGGTTGTTTGTGTCATTATTTTTTTGTTAGGCTGAATAAATACTTTTGAATACAAAATGGGTACATTGCAGTTTAAGTTGCAATATAACAAAGTAATTGCAATGTGAGATTTTTTTTTTGTTCAAATTAGTGTTTATATAGATAAACACACCATCTCCGGACACACACATGAAAGAAATATTATCTAATATTTTGTGTATGTGTGTGTGTATTTATGTGTACAGTACATATCTATCTTGCTCATCATGAAGTCGCTGAGCTATCAATTTGTTTTGTTATGGCCAATTACAGGCTTTGGGTGCTGGTGTTCATGTTCTGTGCCTTCAATTTAACTCGTATAGAAATGTATGAGAGAATCAAGCACATAATCAACGGCAGCTTAAATACTCAAATGGTGTAACAAAAGAGAAGGAGATTCATGAAATTACATCCCTAAATCTGGCTGTAATTCTCCCTAAAATCTTTCCGAATTGGCTGCTTTATGTGGTCAGAGGTACTACAATAGCGCAAAATGAGGATACTGATGACGAGGGTGATTTAACATTTACCCTTCTGACTAGGTTTATACTGAAGTCAGTATGCTTTTGTGCTGGGTGGTTATATGTTTTTGTTTATAAAATACCCAGTACATATTTCCTTGTGAAATTTCTTTTTTCTTTTTGGGTTTGGATCTATACATGCTGCTCCTTAGCTCCCAGTGATCCCCCTCTGTCCTCTGCACCTCCTGACTTATCCCTGTGCTGGACTCCATGATAACTTGGACAGCTTTTGTTATACTGAACTTTCAGCAGCCTAACACACATGATGTCGTTATATAATTCCTGTTATCTGTTATCACCCAAATGAGGATGTGTTCCCTGTTGAGTCTGGTTCCTCTCAAGGTTTTTTCCTATTGCCATCTCAGGGAGTTTTACCTTGCCACCGTTGCCCTCGGCTTGCTCATCAGGGACAATCTCATTATTATCTAAAACATTTTTTCTTACTCGTACACACTTTCATAAATTTTCTTTCTATGAAGATGCTTTGAGACCATTGTTGAAAACGCTCTATAAATAAAATTTTATTGAAATAAATAAAACGTCATCACAGCTACCCTGACTAGAAGTCTGTGTCTAACATGCTTGGATGTAAATCTTGCATGAGTGGGAGCTGTACTGCATTTAGGGAGAGTTCTGGAATCTTTAAATTTTTAAGTATAACAGATGTAGATCTGTTTGCATCTTTATTCCCAGAAAGCTAAACAATAATTTTACTAAAATATTCAGACATCACAGGTGACAAGCATTAGTCCTTTGCATTTGGTACGGATTCCCAAGTTACACAGTCGCAGGTTTTTGCAGCATTGTGTTTGTCCCAATTCTCTTTGCAAATCACATTTACTGTTGTTTTATGGAAACCAATCAAAAGTTATTTTGGATATACACTACCGTTCAAAAGTTTTAGAACACTTGCAAATTTCTTTTTTTTTTTAAGTGATTTATTTTCTACATTCTACAACAATACTGGGGATTTCAAAACTATAAAATAACACATGAGATTAGGTAATTACATAACAACAAAAACAACAGTTGTTATTTTAACACAGAGGTCAGCCTTTCTGTAATAGTTAAAAGGAGATTAATGCATTTTTTGGACGCCTTCAGCATTCCTTTACAATGTAGAAAGAAATAAAAATCAGGAACCATCATGGAGTTAGAAAGTGTTCTAAAACTTTTGAACGGTAGTGTATGTTTGGGCGGTTGTCTTTGCCAGTAAGATAAAAAAAATCTCCTCTAGTACATCTTGGTACTTTACTCCATTTATTTTACCTTGCATGATGTGTAACACTTTAGAGCTGCTTGCAAAGAAACACCCACATGTTGCTCGTGGGTCTATACTTCACGGTAAGGACAATGTTCTTAGAATCATGCACCCAACCCTTTTTATATGAACATGATAAGCTAAATTATTGCCCAAGAGTTCTATTTTTGTTTGTCCTCTGTTCCAAAAGGGCTCAGAATTTCTTCTGTGCAAGAATGCTTCTTTTTGTGGTATAGGAATGGAGACTGCTTGTTGTTCTGTCAATAACTGATCTTCCCACTGCTTTCTGGTCATCCTGCAAGTGACTTTCCTCTAGTGTATTTGCTACCTGTTCATTTTGTTTTAGAACAGATATATATATAGTAGTATAGAGTATATGTATTCATGCACATAAACAAAAGCAAGATATTATTTGTGTAAACCTGAAGTGCATGCATACACAAAGTATATTAATTAAATAAACAAACTGATTAGTGATTCATGAATGACAAAAGCTTGAATCACATATACTGCTCAGTAAGAACAGTCAAGAGACATCTGTATTTAGGACCATGACGTGTGTGCATTCACGCAATTTATACAGAATTCAACGACTACATAAAACAGAATGTAGAAGAAAAATATAGCAGTCTTGCTGTGCCTGAACCTCATTGCAAAGACAAACACACACCTGAGAGTTCAGCAAGGCAAAAACTATAAAAACTGGTGTAGGGAGATGTGGGGAAAAAGTGATCGTGATCTGATCAGACGAGTCCTACTTCCCCATATTCTTGTCAAGAGGGCAAATACATGTGTAGAGTACACAGAGAGAAAGGTACAGTTTATCTTGGAACTTTGTGTAGTAATACTACTAAAACTTTCCTCTTTAAGGGCTTGTGTGGCAGAAATGAAGTGTAGCCTATTACAAAGATAAACCAGTGGCCTTTTTTACTTCTTTTTTTCTTTTCCTCACGCCATCTATTCTTTTTGCATGGAGGATCTGGTGTCCAGACTAAAGCTCTGTGTGGGTTAAGATTAAAGACTGTGCACTGGAATTATGATTCTTAGAGCAGATCGCCACGCTCAACCTGCGTTTACTCACATTGACAGCACAGAGTGAAGCACAGCCAACCACCATCAGCTATCAATCAGCAGCATATGATTTATGAGCTGCCGTCCTTAAACTGTAACTTCTGCCTCACAGCTGAGCAAGCTCCACGGGAACGAGAGCCCCTAGTGTGTTTGTGTATGTTAGAATGCAGAAAACTGTAATGTAGAACCTTAAATGAGCTGTCTGTGCTGTGCAGTGATCAAAAGCTATTGCTCAGTTTCAATTGTTTGCTAAAGCATGGGATATGTTCTTTCCTTCTCAGTCAGTATTTTTATTAGTGGCTTTCTCATTTTGTCTTCTCATCAGTGGGTCGCTGATGGCTTGATGGAAAACCAGTGACTTCAGAGACGTATTTTTGTTTTTTTCTACTTTCTCTTTAAATTTGATAGCTGTTCTTGGCTTGAGTGTTCTTCGAAAGCTTATACCCAAACCCAGACTTGGATTTTTATTTATACTTGAAATTTCACTACTGTAAATATATTAGCAAAAAGAATTATGGTTCATGATGGTTTATAATTCTTCTTAAAAGCAACTTGCTAAAGAAAACATTGGAGGATGTCTGACTGTTATAAGTGACCAGGTTTTTGAGGAGGTAATTAGCTGCTCTTACTGTATAATCTACTCAGTTTTACAATGTGCTATTGGAAAATACAGTTTTAAGTACTGCCTGACAGATTGGGCTTATTTTAGTTCAACTTGTAAAGTGACAAGGCAGTTAACTACACTTTGGCCAAACGTATGTGGACATTCCCACCTGACTGTCCCATATGTGGGTCTTTCTATAACTTTTGCATACAATTGTCAAGAATGACTTTGTATGCTGTAAAGTGCTGCACAATAAAAAAAAAAAAATTTAAATCGCAATATAGACCTGCATAATTATTTAATCTGGTCAAAAGCTTTCCCAGAAGAGTGTACTTTATTATAACAGTAAAGAGAAACTAAACCTTAAGAGTGATGTTCAGGTATCTATAACATTGGGATGTATGTAGTCTGTGTGTGCTATTTAACATTACATCTAAATTGTGTTTAGCTGATAGTTTCACTGCTTGGACTGTATGGTTTGCTATAATTTTAGTAGCTATCAAACAACTACAGTATTTTACCTGGTTAGCACCACAATTCTTTTGTATTACTACTTTAACTAAAGTTACTTACTTTTTAAAGGTGCAATTAAAGGTACAGTGATGCAAACATTTGTATGGGATTGTAAATTCAAGAGTTCACATGCTAGATAGTACTGCATATGTGTAGCTGTATTCCAGTATTTGTCATTATTTAAGTTTGATCTCAATTCTATTTCCAGTTTAGCTTGCTTCTTTTAAATATAAGCTTTAGCCTGCACATTTGTTTTTCTAGTTGGTGTCTGGTTGTTATTACATTCAGTGCTGTCATGTGGATGTTTAACCTTTTTTCTTTCGTCTTTGAGTCAGCACAGACAGACTTTATAACACTTTTCATATTACTGCTTTAGCGCTTAAAGTACACTAAACAAATAAGAAATATAAAAGTTTTTTTATTTAATCAATTTTGCAAGTTACATTATTTTAATAAAAAAAATTATTGTTATATTAAAAGCCAGTTAGTGAATGACAGCTCTTTTCCATTTGAATGACTTTGTTACTGGCACATGCTGCAAAAGCAATAAATCTTAAGCAAAAATTGTACACCTCAAATAACAAAGGATTAACAGTATTTATCCAGCGAACATACTGAAGAGCAAGTAGAGAATCTGATAACCTATAACTTCAGACAGATGGACAGACTGATCCTCCACCTCCACTCTCTCCCACTCTGTTGGCACCTGTGTAAGGGAAAAGTGTTTCCTTGTTCTGTTATGTAAGATTTTAATTCCTTTGTGCTTGTGAACATGATTGTGTCTGTTTATTCATTTATTGTAAATGATGCCGAGTTCCAGCCGAGAGGATTTTGTGCTCTCGAATAAAGCTTTCTTGACACATTTTTGAGTTTCAGTTTTCATATACAGTAGGACACACACAGGCTTTAATAACTTTGACTTTCCAATTGTATGTACCCAGTAAATTGAGGTTTGAGCTGTAGCAGTGTCATGTATGCCAGTAAAGTCTCAAATTCTGATTTAGTTTTCAGCATTCAGGCTGTTTTTGTGATGAAGGCTGTAGTGCATATAAGCGTGATTGTCAGTTTAACATATGGAGCTGTGTATTTAATTACATAATAAACATAAATATCCCACCCTCTGTTACACACAGAGCAATTTAGGCCATATGCATAGCCAGTTCCTGCTGATTGTGAAAGCTTTGGCTGAATTCTGGGCAGTGATGGATGAGATTGATGAGCACACCTGGGTGCTGGAACCTGAAAAACCTAGCAGAGCAGACACGATGAGAAGGATCGCTATAGGTAAACTCCTGCCGCCCTCATTGTCTGTGGTTTAATAAACTTGTATCATATTACGGCAACTGACTTTGCCCTTATTGTGCCTAGGAAACAATGTCTCAATAAAGGTTGAGATTGACCCCAGGCACCCGAAGATGTTACCAGAATGCTGCCTGCTTGGAGCTGAGCATGGTGTGTATTTTTAATATCTGCAAATCTCCCCAACGTAAATTTGCTCATACAGTTAAAATGACCTGTTTTTGTTTTTGAATGGCATTTCACATATGAAAAGTCTGTATCCATCAATTTCATTTATCACATTGTTTTTCCAATTACCTCTTCATAACTGTACATCCCACGAAGGTTTTATTACATTTAACACTGCTACAACAGGACTGGCTGACAAGCCACAATATGTAATGTCCTTCTAGATTTAGAAAGAGATTTTGCTGGAATGGAGGTCAGTTTGCACTATTTAAGCCTCTGTGATTGTTTCTTTAAATCCAAGGTCATGCTTGGCTGACAGAGGCACAGAGAACATATTGTTGGTTGCCTAGCAATGTTATTCATTGATATTAAATCCACACTTCGATAGTCAAGACAGTGGCAGACGCGGACCCTGTGAGCGAGGGGTCAGACAGAAATATTGCTTTTTGCATTTACAAATGACAAACCGAGCGAGCGACTTACATTCCTCGCAGATTGATCTCACAGGGTGGAGCGGCCATGATGAGCACGTTTTATGTGAATTATTTGAATATTTCCCTCCCTGTCAGAATGTTTGTCACAGTAGGAAGTTCCCAGCTCTACTGTGGCATTTCTGAGAGAGAGGCGAGATTAGCGGTAAGAAATGGCACGGCGGTGCATTGTCTGTTGGTACGCTACAATCAGGTTGACGGGCACTGAATGAAAGATGAGGTGCAGTTAATTAAAAGTGCTCTGGTATACAACAAAGCGAGCCCTTTCATATATAACATTTCCATCGGGCTTGTTTTGCTGCTCTGTACCCTCTCTGGGTAGGATGCTTTATCGTCTCAAACTCACTTCTGTGCAATTTACAAATATTTTATATTAATTTAGAACTCTAAAGCTGTTCGGTGCAAGTCAGTTTTATTATTTTGCAGTGGTAACCCCCTTGAGGAGCAAGCTGAACGCTAACATGCATTTATGGTAAGGAGACAATAATTAATTGCTTTCCTTGTCCTGATCTCCACAGACATTAGACTACCACGTCCATGTTTTCATGTTTTATGAGTGAATATAGGTCTTTCATTCTCTCAGGAACCCCAACTGCAGCGTCCTGCAGAACATGAAGGATGTTATGGAAATAGAATTCCCATCACCTGCCACCCACGAAAAATCTGTACGTTGCATTCTCATGTCACATCACCACTTATAATTAGTCTCACATCTCAGTAACATTTGGGGTTTGCACAATTTTTTTTTTTTTCAATCGGTAGAGGTGAATACAGAATTCTTTTAATTGGGTTGTTTACAGATAAGATCATTACAATAACAAAGGTGGCAAAATCCTCAGCACTATCAAGAGCTGTTTAATCATAGATTCACAAATTATCTTCCCCCCCCCACCTCAGAGTGTGACTGCTGGTGGGTTGAAAGGGCGCTGTGTTTATTCACGGTCTGCACCACTGATTAATGCTTGGCCATCATTAACATTTGAAAGAGTGAAAAGTTTACTTGACCAGATGTTTAAATTTTACCTGCCATCGTTTTAATGGATTGCTTTGGGGAGGGCTCTAATTATTGGAAAAGCAATATGCAAACATGGAGAGTAGAGTGGAGGGGAGTAGAGAAGAACATAAAAAAGGGAAATAAGGGGAAGAAGTATGAAGGCTCTCCAGACTCAGTTTGGCATCTTGCAAAAGAGGAGGATTTTGTGAAGTGGAGGTCAAGTATACACAGGGTTGATGAGCCCACCTGAGTCTTCTCACCCTAGTGGAAACAAATATGAACCTCCATGCATTACAGACTCTTAACCAGCAAGGAAAGAGGCATGAGGGGGAAGGGCGTTAAGTAGATGCAGATTTAGGATGGAAGGTGGCGTTCTTTTGATCATGCCCTGAGTTATGGCCAAGAAACAGTGATTTTAGATGCTGTTCTGTTCAGTGATGTAGCTGCGAGTGAAATCCTTCCTAATATGGCCCTAAATCATCACTTAAAAATGTATATATGGTTGTTTTTATGCCAGAGTTTTAGTATGGAGTGCGGCATCTGTTATTCATATCGGCTGGACGCTGCCATTCCAGATCAAGTGTGCAACGATCCACGCTGCGGGCAGCCTTTTCATCAGGCTTGTTTGTATGAGGTGAAAACATTATGATTTATCAATTGTACACCCTTTTAACCGATCATTACTCATCACATACCATTCCTAATGAGCAGAAATGATTAGGACGCGGTTGTTTCTATTTCACATTATCGACTGAATTCATATTATTGTTGTCTCAGTGGTTGAGAGGTTTGCCCACCAGTCGCCAGAGCTTCAATATTGTGTTTGGAGAATGTCCTTACTGCAGCAAGGTATCTGTGCCATAATATTTCAACTCTCTACTACTCTTTAAAGCACATTTGTTTTTTTTCTTGGGGGAGTGGGGGAGGTAATATATAATAATAATATAATATATTTAACTTTTTAAATATATGTTATCAATTAAAAAAAAAAGATTTGGGTTTTATCTTTTTAAGATTAAAATTGATTACAAAAATGGTATAATGCCCTGTGTGTATAATAGCAGACTGGGGTTGCCTGCTGGGGTGCACAACTCTTATGCACTCTTAGTGTACTCTTATGTCCAGGCCCCAATTCTAGATAAAACAGAGGGTTGAATCAAGAAAGAAAGAAAAAAAAAATATATATATATATATATATATATATATATATATATATAATGAAAATTAAACAAACACTTTCCATTTCCTCCATGTCCTATTTGTACTCACTTGCTGGTAAGAGCATCCCACAGCATGTGAAGTGGTTTTGTGCCTTTACTGTTCCCCAGAAGCATAGTGTATTTAAGGATTTAAATATTATTGTTTTAGCTGCATTGGGTCAGTATGACCTATGAACAGTAAACCTATTGCTGAGTAATAAACATAGGGGTTATTGTAAATGATTAAAATATAAAATTCCTTATTTTAGAAAATTATTCTTTAATTATATTTCATACATAAATTGCTGAATTCCTAATCCTAATGTTTTGTTTCTTTTTTCCAGCCCATCACAGTGAAAATGGCCATACAAAAACCATGACCACTCTTGGATAAGATCTTAATACTGAGGAATAAAAACCACACATTGTGTTTTAAAAGACAATTAAAGCAACCAGAAAAAGGAACAGTGCAACAGTAATGGTGTAGGCATAAATTTTACAGCTGCACTGTATAAAAGGCTTGTCTTTTACTATGTACCATTCACTGTGCATGTCAGTTTTCAATCCATGCTTATTATAATCAGATTCCACATAGCAGTTATATTTTGGTTTGTCCCAGTAGTCCTCCCCGTCATTGGTTCTTGTGTAGTTGTCTTCGAACGCGTGGTAATTTCTTCCCCGGTGGTCAGTGACATCAGGACTGAAATCCTGATACTCCGATGTGATGTGCTGTTTCCGCATTTGCAGATCATTCTCTGGTCTTTTCCTCAATCCAAATCCTGGAGCCAACTTTTGTTGTTTTTTTACCAAAATATAGACAGTAATAAAAAAAATTTTTTCATGTCAGACATGGTTGGTAATGTAATCGTGATTTGCCTTTTTTGATTATATTTAACCTCATACAGGCAATAAAAGTGTCTATTCTATATGTATGTGTGTGTATTATATACAGGATAACTTTTGTTTACACAAGTGTATCCATAAAATTATTTCTGTGTGTTAGTGAGAGGGCATTACTTGTTTATGTCTTTGCTTTGTGCCTTGTCGTGTTTTGGGGTGGAATCTTGGTGGCAAAGGATCACATTCGTCTTCCTGGTCTTCATCAAGGAAAAAGGCCACACGTCTGGACCTTGTACATTTGTCGGCTGCAGAATGGACTTTGGAAGGCATCTATGGAGAAAGAGTGCTTAGTAACCAACGTCAATTTTTTGAGGGTGAGAAAGTTGAATTTATCCCTTACCAATTCATCTGTTTTTGCTTTTTCTTTGGTTCTGTGGTGCAGTTTATTGAGGTGTTCATCATAAGTCGCAGTCATCTTCTGTTTAGTTGATTTGACTGCAGGCTCGGTCTGCCTCGAGATTGTTAAGAAGGAACAGAGAGAAAAACATGATTTGGAGAAAAAGTTGGTAAGCTAATTTAGAGAAAAAGGCTGACCGGAACCCTTTATATCTTAGCATGAGCATAAGTCCTTGAGTTTGGCAGTATGCGTTCTCTCCTCTGTGCTCTCAACCCGACCTGGATCCTGAGAGTAAAGCACCTCTCCTGATTAATGACACCCAAAGCTCTCCCTGAGGTGGCAACACTCCAAACTAAATTTGGCCACAGATCACTGCTGAGGTCAGGTGTAGGCAAAATAAACTCCAGAAGCATTTGGAGTGGCGTTTAGAAGAGGTATACGCCTCTTGGCCTGATGCTGTCACATAAGAGGTTGGATACAAGAGCAACATTGATGATGCTGTTTTTAAATTTTATTTAAACGAATCGGAGCTTGACCCTCCACCAGTGGATGAACTAAAGTCATGGAGAAAATACTACTACAAAAAACGGGAAAAAAAGGAGGGATTCAAATCTTAATGCCCGTAGTGTTGACACTGATCTTTTCCATCTGTGCAGGAGGTTTGGCCAAGGTCAGAGTTACTGAAGCTCATTCACCAGCTCTGTATTCCTTTGTGAGGAATATATTCTATAAATTGTATGTGAACAATGCAGTGCATTTAAGAATTCACAAGAGATCTGTATGTTACAGCGGAAGAAAATATCTTAACTTGAAAGTATGGAGAAAATGGCATCTAAGAGGTTATGATATCAGAACACAAAAAGGCAGCAAATTACATCCAAAATGGTATGACTTTACTGACATCAACACTGACACCTACTCTTTTACCACAGATCAGACTGCTGGGCAGTCGCACATGGAAATGAGAAGCAAAGCAAAATCCACTGTAATTCTAAGTAGTGATCTTTTGGCCTCAGGAAAATGTGTGCATTCAATAGCCTTAAATTGCCCTGCCTGGCCTTTCATCCAGTTCAGTGATTCAAGTTAGCAATGAGTAGTGGTAAAGTGATTCTCACAGAAAGAACGCCTCCACGCTGTTGCCTCTTGACAGGGCCAGTTGAGGTTATACATACATCTGTTGAAATACTATCTCCAACATGTAAACGATTCCTATAAATAAGAGGGATTTAATGAAATTGCTCCCTTACGTTCTTGAAGCTCTTTTAAGCTGTAGCTTCGAGCTGGAGGCTTTAGACAGGTCCGAGACTGTCACCACTCTGTAAATCTTTGCTCCACCCTCTTCTGCAATACCTCCAACAGGAGTGGGAGTGAGCATTCATGAGAAGAGGTCAGTAGAGGTTCTCTCAAACCTGAGCATCTTCTGCTCTCTCCCAGACAGATAAATCTACCGCAGCCCACAGGCTGCTCTCTGCACTCCAGCCTTTGCTCATATGGTACCTATTAAGACAGGAACTCTTCTGGGCCAAAGCATTTCATGCTCACCCTGTTTGCCGCTGGCCTGGATGACTCTGCTGCTCTCGGTCTGGAAAGGTCCATTGGGCCTCGAGGCTTGACATGTGATAGTACCTTCCTCAGAGCATCGTAGTCTGGTTTTTCTTTGTAGCCCAGGGTTTTCACAGCCAGTAGGAACTGGGCTAATTCAGCTGAGGAGAATGAATCAAATGAGAAGCATTGCTAATAAGTAATGCTATTTTTTCCATGTTTTTTTTTCTTTTTTTTTCCAAAAATCATTAAATCACAAATAGTGACCTAGTGATCAGACAAAAAACATGCCTATGATTCATGTTTTTAAATGGGCTGTGCCAATTTCAGATGACTGACAGCTCAGCTAGTAACATATAACACCTGATTTAGATCACCATCCATTGTATTAAAATTCTGCATACAGTACAAACCATAAACCCATGATCCTGAACACTGAAGCCAGAGCCAAGTGTCACTAGTGCATAAATGCACTAGATTTTATTCTAAAGGAACAAAACAGGGCATCATACCAGTACATGGACTCTGACAATAACACAACAGCGAATGAGCCTTAATATTCAAACATGCACATGAAGGTGTGTTTAATATGGCTGCTTTCCATTCTTCAGTGTAATAAATAAGCTGCCAACAGCACTAGGCCGGTAATGCAGCATCTCTCTAACGGAATGTATATCACATGCATGGCATTGATGCATGTTGCAGGCCTTATCTCTCTGGTCCAGCTGCAGTGAGTCTCTCTGGGTTGGGCAGAATAAAACCTCATCATAATCATAGATCACAAAGCCTCTTTTCAGTGGACATGCTTGCCCTTTTGCTCTGTGCCGGAAATAAAGATAATGCACGGCCGGTACGGGCTGCTGATGGAGGAAAAGCAGGGTGGCGCAGTCACTTAACTACACCTTGTTGATCATTGTAAGTGTATCTATGGATACACAAATAAACTTATTCTCTCTTACCTAGACTGCCAGAGGTGGACATTTGGATCACAGAGTCTGGCAGCTCATTCATAAGCCTAAAGTCAACAAGGAGTAAAGGTTAGCCATTTCATTTTGGTAAATGTTAAACCATACTCCATACTGTTTTTGTTTCTTATACCAAATAATAGTTTTAACATGTATGAGCAGATAACTGTATGAGTAGAATTTGTCAATATTTAGAAAATAACTAGAAACCTATCCTATTTGTGTTTATAATTCACATTGCTTTTTTTATAATATGCCTTTTAAAAGTAGTTCTCAATTAAATCAGAGAAACAGACTTTCCACTCTCCCATATTCTTTGTCAGCAGCACTTTCAACACTTTTACAAAGCAGTTCAAAGAACACTGGACAATATATAACCACAGCAGCTGTGATCCTGTGATCAACAGCCACCGCATAGGAGGCTAAGTGCTGTTTCTGGACCTGTGAAAGAGAAGAGGCGAAAAGGGAAACATGCTTACTTGGACTTGGCCTCCAGGACCTGTACTGGATTTCTGAGCATTGACAGCCAGGGGAGAGTTCCACATTGCCAGTGGAGCAGGCAGTAGCCCAGCACCTCCAGGTCCCCTCGTCTGGA
The DNA here is from genome assembly GCF_024256425.1 of Clarias gariepinus. Classification (NCBI taxonomy): domain Eukaryota; kingdom Metazoa; phylum Chordata; class Actinopteri; order Siluriformes; family Clariidae; genus Clarias; species Clarias gariepinus. The sequence goes on from NC_071107.1 coordinate 15,453,482, forward strand.
TGGGGCTGCCACAGAGAAAGTGTAGAGCACAGAGCATAAACACGTTATAAGGTGAGAAACAAGGGAAGGAACAATAAAAGAGAGAGGGATGAATACCTGGCATGATTTCAGCTCCAAAAAGGAGAATACTTTGATTAAATGGTCTGTCATTGGCCACTGAAATATGCCCTTATAAAAAAGACGGAAAGAGGGATAACGACGAAGAGGAGTATTTTGTTTTTTCAGCTGTTGCTCTTGCCTAGCTAAAAGACAAGAAGGGCCCTTCAATTCAAAAGAGTGGGTCAGTTTCCTTTCGTCTGTCCAGCTACCCCCCACGCATACACACTCGTCTGGTCTGGAGGCTTGTCCCGGGAACCTGATACTCGCGGCCTCTGACACGATCCAGACGGCCCATGGCCTGGACCACTTTCTCCACCGCAGAGCCAGGCAGTAAAACAAAGAAATAAATGTCTGGGACCAAATTGTTCCCACATGTTACTGGATTCCGTAGGTTCTGTGCTGGCCATAAGAGAAGACCCAGAGAGCAGCAAGTGTGTGTATGTGTGCGTCTAGGACCTCCTCTACACCTTAACATCAGCTAGACCACATTACACAACTGCCATCTAGTGTAAACACACTTCTTCACACATGCACTAGGTATAGTTTAATCAGCCAATATCTTTCTCGCTTTGCAAAGTTTAGATGAAAAGTTTCTGCACCAAGCCCTAATTTAATCTCTCAGAACTGACCATGTTTAGTCTGGGCATGCTTTATTCACTAGAGCATACTAAAAACTTGCAGGATCAACACACTTCATCTTAATTTTACAAAGAGGGGAGATGACTGTGCAGTTTGTTCGTCTGTAAAAAATAACGGCAAATGATCAAATAACTACCTGCTGACATGTGGGATTTTAAAGAGCTGGAAATTAACATCATTCACACTATTAAATATAAAAGGTGTTTAAAAAGGAACTACAGCTAAACATGAGTACTTCACCTACCTTGGTTAAATATTTGAGTTAACATAACATTAAGTGGGTCCCTTCATGGAAAATCTCCTGTTTCATTTTGTCAATAAGGGTAAATTAAAGCACACGGCCTGTTCGTGCCTGGGGACTTTATCAACTCAATACTGTAACTGCAGTCCATCTCCAGAGAAATTACCTATTGACTGCATTCATCAAAGAGGAAAATCTCAGCCTAGATCCATGCCTGTCATTGATCCTGTGCCCATTAGGTGATCCTGCCTGCTAGCTAATCTCACAGCCAGGCCCAACAGGCCACACAGTTATAGTTTTCCCCTCATAGTAAGCCTGTAATTTAACAAACACAAATTTGTTTTTGATCTCAAAAGACCCAATACATTACAATGACCTTAACAAAACATTAATAAGCATTTTTTTCTGAACCACATTAGCCTTTGTACTGAGATGTTGGCCTTCAGTGCGTAAATGACATTGCTTACTTTGTTAGTGCCGTGGCATGCTTTTGCAAGAGGGGAAAGGCGTCTGCCTGGGTGGGACTGAAACCGAATCGGTTTTAAATCAAGCATCCGTGAGAACAAGGCGTTCCAAGCTAGACACAACACCTTCCATCAGTGCCAAGCTGTTGTTCATAATTATGGCCCATTGTTATTCAAATTACCTAAAGTGCTGTGTCAAACTCTTGAACCTCTCCTTCTGAATTTCAGCCATTTCTCTTCAGCCCTACAGGTGATAATTAGGCCTTTAGCACGGAGTTCAGCGGGAAGCAGAGTGCCTGTCTTCTCACTCCTCACCATGGTAACACATCAACATCTACGCAGGGTGCCAGAGGCCACGAGCAAAGGAACACTCCACAATCTGCATTCATCTACGGGGGCGACTTGACGCTAACGACCTACACAACAGCTGTCAGCTCATGATGAGAAGTCCACTACTGTGACACCAAAATCAGGTTCGTCACTTCTATATGGCTTTGAGTTGTGCTCAGCCAGGGAGCTATATATATATATTTTTTTTTTTTCCTCAAGTTCTCATTATTTGGTCCATCCTCTAACGTTATCATGACTCACGATTATCATGTGCTGCTTTATACAATAAAATTTATGTACCATGACAACCTATGAATTGAAGAAGCAGGACATGGAATGACGACCATATGTAAAACCCTGAACAGGTGCAAATTACAAACAGTCTAGTAAGAACATGGGTTTACTCCAAAGAGTACAGACCCCTGTTTGAACCTAAATGTGATTTACTTTCATTCTTACAAAATATCATGTACGTTAAGACTACATCATAACCAAAGTGGTTTCATGGAAATACCCTTCACCTGATTTTTCATGTGATTGTATTCCAGCTCCATGATAATTTGCAGTGCAATATATATATGTTGCATCATCTGAGAAATAAGAATGAGGTGTGCCTGAAATATGTATACTATTAAGGATAAATGTGTAATGCAATGCTATTCAGGAACATATCACCACTTTGTAAAGATATTAAAATTGGCATTCTTAAACTTATATTTACTGCCACATCAGCATCTTATCATTCTTTTCACATACAGGAAACTCTGGGAGCTGACAGCAGAAGCATGGAAGCTTTACCTTGGCATGGATTTAGTATTGAACTACTCTACTGCCTGCACTACTTTGCAGGAAAAAGATATTGGCTTTGAGTCCCAGTCTAACAAAACATCAAAGCTTTAATTAATGGTAAATGCATACAAGATGCAGGTTATCACTTGGACTATTTAGGGAATTGTTGAATTAAGTCTGGCCAGGTACACACAACCAAGTCAATCAATATCCCATAAAAAGACTGTATGCAATTTACAACTTAATGTGTTTCCAATATCTCAACCAGGAATTAAGAGCATGATATGTTGGTTGCTGTCTATGTACACTGTGCTTGATACTGAGGTAAGTACAGATAATGAAAATACAAGTTCTATACTATAAAATATGCAGAATATATTAATCTTAGGGGTTTTGCTTCTGCCTTTGTAAATCTGAGAAAGGTTTAGACTTTATAAAATGTTATAATTTTTAACTAAATCCTGTTATGAAAACTCTTTAATGTGCCTCTTCTGGAAGTAAAAGTTATAGAATATATGGAATATTAAGTCAAGTTACTCTGAATAGTGAAGATGAAAACATGAACAAGCATTGAAAGATTAAAGTTATAACCTTATGGAACAATCTATTACTAACTGAAATTAAGTACTTACTGTTATAGAAGTTAAAACACATAATTCTATTAGTATTAAATAGTTTAAAGGAGAAAATTAGTTGTCACTTAGATACGCAGGATCATCCATCTTTGTGTCATAAGTAAAAAAGTAAGTCGTGGCATTTGTCGTCTCTTTACGCATAGGTTGACTGCAATAATTGCTGAATAATTTGATCAGTTCTGTAGACTAAATTTCTTGTTAATAATATTAAGGTCACCTAATGCATTTAAACCTTGTCTGTAAAGAGTCAATAAGGACACTTCTCTGTAGTGATGATGTGACTGTGACCTTTTGACAGACGGTATCTGATCACAAACTGAACTGATGTCTACTCCACTAATCCATTGCATTCCAACAGCAATCAAAGCCTGACATTCACTGTGTGAGAAAAGCACACTGCACTTGCAAGGTTTTAGACATGCTACATTTACTGCTGCATTTGATGAACTGGCTTCTTAACTAATGTGGTATTTGCAGGCACAAAGCCAAGGCAAGGTTAGAAAAAAAAACCTAAAGAAAACTATTTCTTTGTGTCAAGGTTTATTTGAAATCTTAAAATGAAGCCTATTATTGATTGAAAAACTCAATTTTGGTCAAAGCAAAATGACATCTGACAGGTTTTTTTCTGACCACTGGAAATATTTACAGATAGTAAAGAGACATTATCTGAAAACAGTAGATAAAATGAATTAATTGATACATTGAATGAATGAATGAGCTTTACCTACACCTCTGTGAGCGTCAATGCTTGTATACTCAATCGTGCCATTGTGTCCTTTCTTTGGGTTCTCTTTATATTCTTTATGCTCTCCATTAGGACAGTATCTATACGACAGACCGTAGTCAGCCAAGTACACCTGCAAGAGATAATGAAATGAGATGTCACCTCCCACACCAAGCTGTTCTTTAGATGAGGAAGATCAGTCAGGCTGAAACAATAACCAGGCTATTTTGATGCTTGGCAATTAAAATAATTAAATGGATTTTACCTGTGTGGTTACATGTAAAATCCATACGCCTTTTTTTATTACCTACTTATGAATATAGGCAACCGTTCACTAACCTTGTCTGGATCTCTGTGGCCCAGTAAGAGATTGGCAGCCTTAATGTCAGCATGGACGTATTCATTGTCATGAATATATTCCAGGACGTCCACCTGTTGAGGACAAAACGATAGAGGCTAAGGTTAACAGATGAATAATTTAACCTATTCATAATGGACCTTCATAATGACTGCTGACAGCATGCGACTTGTGTGGGTGGACTTGAGGGCCGTTCACTAAAATCATCTTCAAAATCCTTTCTGTGACAAGATTTGAAGTATCCAGTTCAAACCGCCTGAACATAACCACAATAATGTACAAGGCCAACATGCAAAGATCATTTTGCTGTGATTTATACCTTGCTAGTACAGTTGTGGTTTGTAGAAAGGACGAAGGAGTTTTACCCATCATGGAAAAAATGACAATACAACAAGCACAGCACATTTCGATCCGAATCTGGAAATTTGGTCAGTTTGATGTCACTTTAAATTAGTTTTACTAATGAAGCTTAGCGAACCATACTAGCCAAGTGCACCAAACTTTTCTGTTTCTTGCTACTAGACACCATGTCACCATGTACTTGTATGACTTACCATGAGGCAACCCAACTGCAACACTGTCTGCTTCTTTAGCTGTTGACCATTTTCCATGAACAACATCTGCAGGTCAGTGCCCAGGCGGTCCATCACCATGAATCTGTACCTGTTTAAAAAAAACAAAAGATACATGTGGGTAGCCAAAGTGAAGGTCAGCATTACTATTGTAATTGCAATCATTATGATTAGCACAAAGCAAATCATACCTTGTTCCATTATGTTCAGATAGTCCTGAGCCCCAATACATTGGGATTCCCAAAAAATCAAGGCGTTTCAGTCTTTTCCATTTGCTGACTAAAATTTTCAAAAATAAATAAATGTGTATATGACAAACACACACACATTTCTGTGTAATCACAAAGGACATTTTGACTGGTCTAATGCACCAGACTGACAGGTGTCCATAAACCCTTTTGGAGAAACCATCTTCATCTGCAATTGGGGCTTTCCACAACGAGGGAGGGTTTATACTAACAACCGCGAATGTGCATGTTTGCTTTGGCTTATTAATTTGTCCAGTGAGGCTAATTTACATCCACAGCCTCTTCATCAGTGACATGTACTCAAAGTGTAAGAACTCTCAGATGAAGTGGTCTGCAGCACTTTCATTTCACAACACTCTCAAGAATGCATCTCTTTATTCTTTTATTTCACAATCGTTAAACCCAAGCCTTAGAACAGATTCTCTGCCATAATACAACTAACTTAATTTAAAACATAAAATGTGTATCCTAGTTATGCAATGAATGCAAACAATTTCATATTATTTAGACCATGACAGTACAGATAAATAAGTACTTACTGCTTTCAGGTTTTGCTGCTCTTTGGTAAAACTTCAGCTCTGAGAACAATGGTCCATTTTCATGATATTCCTGACAAAATAAAACAGCTATGATAAGCAAAACACTTATTAAATAAACTAAAGAAGAAAATTCATGTAAGAAATTAATTTTACTAGTGATGATTAAGAAACGTGATATTTTGGAAAAGTGAAGTGAAAAAACAAGAATAATCAGAAAAGCCAAAGTAAAGGAAATGAAGATGGGATAGTAAGCAGAACTTCCAGAGCTTCTATAGGGTGGAATAACTCTTGAATCTAGCACAGTTTTGTTGTTTTATTTTAGATATGATGCTGATATGAGGCCTCTGATACTAATCTGTTGCTGACATTTTCATTGTAAAGCATTCCTTCTGTTTGTAAGTTATGTGAAACATCACAGACACTAAGGCGACATGCTTTAAGATAACTTACATCTAGTGTTTACATGTTTTAAGATGTTTTATGTCCATAATATTTCAGATCTAAAAAAAAAAAAAAAAAAAAGTGGTTGCAACATCAAAACTGTACTTACAACTTTAATCACATAATCAGTATCCTCTGCTACAGATGACTCCACACGGTCTGAAGCTGTAACACAAGAGAGATGTTGGTTCATCAGTAGAAAGGTTATAAGGTTTATTTAAAATCCAATGTCTAGATTATTTTTGATTTCTAAACAAATCAAAGTTTACCGGGTGACAATAATCATTGTCATGACCATCGATAGATAGAAATGGGATTTCTTTTGTCTGATACTGCATGTGCTGTTGATGAAGTAACAATAACAGCTAATTTAAAAAAATATATTTTCCTATTTGTGTATTTTAAAGTGTATGTATGTACGCTTCTATGTATGCATGTATCTACAGTGCCATAAAAAGTATTTGCCCCCTTCTTGAATTTTTTTCTTTTTGCATATTTTTCATATTTTGATTGGAGATTGAAAAGATTGATTGAAATTTTGATATTACACAAGGACAACCTGGGTAAATATAAAATGCAGTTTTAAATGATTATTTACATTTGGGCATTTGGCAGACGCTCTCATCCAGAGCGACTTACATTTTTATCTCATTACACATCTGAGCAGTTGAGGTTGTGGGGTTTGAACCTGGTGGTTGTGGCGTTTGAACCTGGGATCTTCTGAACTGTAGTCCAATGCATTAACCACTGAGCTACCCCTGGCCCAATTTCACTTATTGAGGGGAAAAAACTGTCCAAACCTACCCGAACCCATGTGAAAAAGTAATTGCCATCCATCCCAATCATGAAATCCCCACTTTCATGATTACACTTCCCCACGTTACACTTACAGTAGGACACATACCCACTAGATTTCAGTCAATATGTCTGTCTGAAAGTTAACTAATGCCCACGCCTGTTGACTAATTTGCACAAACGAAATATTAGTAAAGCTTATTATAAAAGCGTATTATTCAAAGCTGTTACAGGCATGAAGTTACCCAGGTAGATGAGTCCGAAGCCGCCTTTTCCGATGATTTTGCCGAGACGCCACTTTCTCTTTTCTGTATCAATCAGAATCCACCCTTCAGGCAGCGGACACGGTAATGGTTTCTTCTTGGGAGCCATTAATGTCAGCGAGCTATATTTACAGTAGTATTTACACTAGAAGCCACAATCAGACATTTGGAGATTTTCCATGTGATAAGTTTTACTAGCCGATAAACAAACCATCGACTGAAATCGAAAGTGTAACTGTTGGCTAACTGGAATCCGTGGCCAGGCTAGTCAGGCTTGCTAGCTATTCTAACAATTAGAAAATTAGGTGATTTTGGCACAGAGACGAATTCAGAACAAGCCGTTTGTATTAAATAAACGTAACGTGCGAATATCGAATATTTAAAGGACTATTTCATATCTTCTTTCTGTCTGACACCTAACTAAACAGATGTTGTAACTTCCTGAAAGTTAGGATTTAGACACTCCCGCTTAAGCGATTTATAAAATTTCAATCAATTGGATTTGAGGACAGGCGCTCATTCATATCAGAACGACCAATCATTTGCGTTTAGAGGCGGGCGCCTGTTGTAACACCGACGCACCATAGGATGGAATCAACGTCAATCGGTTGAAACTTTCATCTCTCACAGCTGTTTACTCGCAGTCGGTTGGGTTGCTTGCTTTAAAGGCAGTTAATTCTATAGCGTCTTTTTTTTTTTATTTAATTCAAAATACGAACCCCTTCGCCTTTTACAGATACACAATGCATACATAATAACCAACTTACGAACAGTTGACGTTATATATATATATATATAAAAAAAAAAACATTAAATACATGATATGAAGCCCAGAACATACAGTATTTTAATCAAAAACCTTTTCACTCTGTAAAGTGAAATATTTCGGTCATGTTTTATTTTAATATTAATGATTATGGCTTACAGCTCATAAAAATTTAAAATCCAGTATCTTAAAATATTATAATATTTCCTAAGCTCACAAAAAAAGCATTCACAACACATAAATTAGAAAAGATTTGTTAATTTATGGAACCATTACTTATTCATGGCTTCTTTAGCATAAGAATAGCTGCTTCACTGTGGCATGGCATGAAGACGATGAGCTTGTGGCACTGCTAAGGCTTTATTGAAGACCAGGTTGCTTTGACAGTAGCCTTTAGCTTGTCTGAATTGTTGGGTCTAGTATTTCTCATTTTCCCCTTGGCAGTAGATTCTCAGGTCCAAGTTGTCCCTGGGGTAGAACATCGATCTTGATGAAATTAAAAATGTTATGAAAATGTATGAAAAAAACCCCCCACACAACTAATACAATTATTTTTATTCAATGAAAGATTATTATTATTGTTGCTGTTGTAGTTTTAAGGATAAGTTAATGAGTTACATTTCTGCTACAGCTCCAGTGAACTATTATTGCCAGTTACATACAAATAAAATTAATGGAAAATGAACAGATTTGGGTTTTGTACAGGTCATAGTGCTGATTTCTCTAACTCCTCGCTAGTTCAGAGATCACTGACACCAATCTTGATGGGTCATGCCATCATTTTCCATAAATGCCCCTTATGATGGAGATGCTGTAATTGTTGTAATTAGGGTGAGCAGCTCAGGGTGGCATTGTAGTGACCCACCCCAGCCCAGGTCCATATGGTCTGAAATAGATAATGAGTCTGTTAATGTGCTATGTCCATCAGCAATACAAGCTCAATATGGATTACGAGCTGTTATTTTCACCATAGCCATCTAGTGCTGACAGATTAGCTCTGGTACGACAGCCCAATATGTTCTGTCTATCTCTCACTCTCTCCCCCCTCTCTCTGTCTCGATCTAACTCACTCACTTGCTCGCTCGCTCACTTACTCCCTTACTTACACACATGCACAGCTCATTCACACATGATCTATCATTTATCTTTCTATCTATGTACCTCCTATTTTGTCTCTGTCATATATAACATGCAAACAATCTCCCATAAAAATGTAAGCCCCCCCCCCTCCCAGTGTCTTTAGGTGCTAAGTAATGACGCTAAAGTGTTCAAGGGCTTTTCAGTTCTTGTTCTGAAGAGCCAGAGACTAGCATGGTTAAATCAGGTGTTTTGGAATGGGTGAATCAATCACCACACTATACAAAACAAGATTTGGATACAGGAAAGTCTGGACATTATTTCCTTTCTCATAAATCTTTCTTCTGCACATTATGGTGCTTTCTGAAGGTCTTTGCCTTTTATTGCCTATTTTGAACATGGAATTATCACTCATTATGTTATTGCTTGTAAAACTGGCCATTCCTTTGTCTCTAAATGCTCTTTAGATTGCAGCATTATCTTGGTCTGCATGTATCTTTTCTGATTATATAAGTCATTTTCCCAAAGTAGGACATTAGTACTCCCATTTTGCAGCATCGACAATATACTCTTTACAATTACAAATCATTTTGCTCAGAGTAAGTTCTGTCTTCAGTACATTATTCTACATTATATGATAGATGCATTGCTGTTCCAAATATGCATAATGTGAATCTAATGACTTGTAATAAGTGACTGTTTTGCCTTTATAGAGAGACCAGTGATATACTAATAAAGCTTGGGCCTGCACTGGGGAGCATGCAGCGACCAGGGTTTGCATTAAAGCTTTAAGACAGGAATTGAAATGTAAACATTATTAGGTGTATGTACTAAAAAAGCAATCTTGTGTAATTTGGTGTTGAAACACATAATCTGCTGGATTTGCAAAAATACAATTAAATCTTCTTGTATTTCAATGTTATCTTAGAATTAAATCTGTTTTTATTTAAATCACTGTTATTAAATGTTACAGTTGTAAATAAACTTCAATTATATATATTTTTGCATATAATACTAATGTAAACAGCAATTAATTAATTTACACACACTATATTGCCAAAAGTGTTTACTCACTTACTGTACACATAACAAGATGGCCAAACGAAAACAGCTTTCCTTAAAGGTTCTTCAGTCTCTACTTTTTAAAGAAGTTTACTTTAAATGATGTACACTACAGTCTCCAGAGACATTCTGCACCTGAATCCAATCAGGACAAAGATGCAATGAAAGGCCCAAGTGTAGTTTGTCCAAGAAGACAAGTACTTATGAGTGTCCTCCCTAAGAAACAGACACCCCACTGCTCCTAAATTGGCTGCATCATTGAATAAAACAAGAGACACACCAGTGTGCACATATACTGTGTGTAGGAGGAGACTTGGGTCAGCTGGCCTTATGGGCAGAGTTGCCAGGAAAAACAAAAAAGAACTAAGGTTCTCAAATTGGAAGAAAAGATTGCAGACAAAGATGCACAAACAGTGGATTTTAGATGACAGGAGCCAAGTCTTGTGGACTGATGAGTCCAAGTTTGCAGTGTTTGGCTCCAAGTGAAGAACATATGTCAGACACAGAGATCAGGAAAATATGATAAATGCCTGCCTTACATCATAAGTGAAGCATGCAGTTGGAAACGTGATGATCTGGCGATGCTTTGGCAGTGAGAGTACAGCCGATCTGCATTGTGTGCAAGGTATCCTCAATAAGCATAGATGCTACTTCACGCTAAAGAGGCATTCTATCTTTCCTGTGCAACGACTGGTTAAGGATAGCTTCATTTTGCAGCAAGTCAGTGACCCCAAGCATTATACCTGGTTGCATAAGAATTATCTGGAGGATAATTAAGAAAGGAGCTGCTGGAATACGCTTGGTGATGGCTTGGCCAGCTATGAACCAGATCTGAGATCCAACAAGCTTGTGTGGGAGAAGCTGGACTGAAGAGCCAGCACAGCAGACCTTATGAAAGTGCTGCATAAAGGTCTGAAAAGAAATCACACCTGAATATCTACAAAAACTGCATAGACCAGTTAAATGTTACATATTTGTCAGGCAGCAATTGCTGCAAAAGGGCTTTTTTTAAATTATAAAAGTAAGGTTTATCATTGCAATTTGATTTGACCATTATTCTGTGCTCAGTTATGCTCAAAAATTAATTGTTGTTAATTTTTTGTATGCCGTGATCATTCACCATCATTTGATTGAACAAAACCAACATAAGAGAATGATAATAATACAGAAGTGTGCAGGTGTTTCCAAACTTCTTGCCAGTGAGTGTATGTATGTAAATGTGCGGATTGGATGGGCTGTTATGGCAACCCTTTAAGAAGAAAGGGACAAAAGAGCAACAACAGCCTGTAATAAGTTGGATATCTTAGAATCTTTATAAAAAGCACCATAGCTTCTAAGGTAAGAAGAAACATGTTACACAGCATTTTACTCACTTTCTCATTCACTCATCATCTGTCCATTATTTCAATTGTAAAATCTCAAGTGTGCTTTCTCATTTTAGCTGTTAGCTTTTTCTTATATTAATAATCCAGAACAGCACCTTTTTTTTCCCCATTTGCCTTCTGTCCAGATGTACCGTTTTGTAGAGGCTCATTGAGCAGTGAGGGTGGGGAAGGATGGAGCATAAAAGAGATGTGAATTAACACTTGGCAGCCAGTTCTATGCCAGCTTTCTCTTCCAGCACAAAAAGTGAAGCCTTACTCTGACCTGGAGTCAGTGCAACGGGCAGATGTAGCACTGAGTTAATTAACTGTCTGATAGTGAGCAACTTAAAACATAAGGGGTGTGAGAGAGGGCTTTCAGCACATTCAGCCCAGTATAACCATGCTGTCCACATGGCAAGCTTTTTGCCCTGTTAGACTTGTCTAGCAGAGGGTCGAAATAACTAAGAAGTTCTTCCAGGAACAAGATTTTATTGCTGCTATTGCATTGACTCTTTGACTTATGATTTTGACTTATTTTAAATATTTATGTAAGTCGCTAAAAAGTGAATGTTCTTGTGAGTGAAAAAAAAAATTTCCACGCAGTTCCGTATTAATGATTCCCTCACATCATGCTTTTGTTACCTGTTATTGTTCATGTCAAGTTCATATTCAGTCAGTATGAAAGTCTCTAGTGATTTGAGGTAGCTTGTCACTGCTCAGTGAGATGCAAACAATCACAGTGTGAAGCTGGTGACTCATTTAGCTGATCCGATCCTTTGTGTACTGCAAAGGTTTCACCTCTGTCTCTCTCTCTCTCTCTCTCTCTCTCTCTCTCTCTCTGTGTGTCTCCCCACTACATCAGTCCCTGATTTTCAGAACTTTGTGTATGATCACCTTAGTGTCATGTTGTTTTTCTAGTCTTTTCAGGGGGAAAAAATCTATCCATGATGTTTTTTAAATTATTGTTTAAAAATGTTTTCTCTGAAACAACAAAGAGTAATGATTATAAGATTAATTTATTTATCATCAAACATGCTTGTCAGGGTTGCTTTGGATCCTGGGTTGCAAAGTGGTCAAAATCAACCCAGCTAGAGTTCATCTCATGGCACTGTGCACACACTCATTTATAAATTTAATATAGCTAAGCCACACACATTCGCACACTCATTCAATCGGCAGTTCGGTATAGGCAATACACATACTGTACGTGCATATTTTTAAGAAAGTGAAAGGAAGCTGGAAAACCCACTTGAATCCCTGGGGCGAACATGCAAAGCTATATAGACATAGCCTGAACTCAGAGTAGACCTGTTTAGGTTTAAGATGACATAACTGGAGTGCCATTACTGTCATTATTGTCAATTAATGAGCTAGCCAATCATGAGCATTAAGCAGTTCATGTATACTGAAGAGGGTGATTAGTGCTCTCCTCTAAGAGTGTTTAGTAGCCCTGTTATATTATATGAATGAGAAAATGTGTGTTGGTTGTCATTTGGAAAGTAGTTAAACTGCTAGAAATTGGCTTAAAATCAAAGACAAAAACAAACAAGAAATTAAGGAAATAGAACAAAAAAAGTATAAATTTGTTTCAAAGCTTCACATACAGGTTTATTTCTTGTTTCCCCAAAGTCTACATACAAACTTAAATTTGAACCTAGATCTAAGAAATAAACAGTATTCCTCTTTGCTTTCATCAGGAAACTTAACAACCTTTGAGATTTGCATAAAAATACACATATGTCAATTCCAATAATATTATTTGTTCAAAATTACCTTTCTCTTTCATGTTCTGCCTTAACGCCTGGTCCCTGCGGTGTTATCTCAGGTTCTGTTAATTATATGAGCTATTATCATTTGCATTTGCTCATCCATGTCCACCGCATTCTCTCTCTCTCTCTCTCTCTCTCTCTCTCTGTGTTTCTCTCTTTCTCGTATACCTTACACACACACACACACACACACACACACACACACACACACACACACACACACGTACACGTAGATAAACAAACACTAAATATAATGTTCAAATATCTTGGTTATCAATGATATTAGCCTGCAATGTATGTGCAGTTGAATTAAAATCGGCACCATTGTTGGAGGAAACGCTGGATGAGTATGAGACTCCTTTGCTCTGCATTAATGCCGTCATAAATGCCTCTCAGTACTTAGTCTATTTTAGCTTCATCAGTTTATAACAAGCCATTAGATGCCATTACACATCGAGCGTGGTGTAGTTTTGAACCTCATAAGTTAACAGTACCTTTTAATTCACTCTCCAGTGGCTTATTAAGAGAAGGAATTGACTAACAGAAAACGAAGCCTGTGGGTTATGGCATTTCTCTCTCTCTCTCTCTCTCTCTCTCTCTCTCTCTAATAGTTTCCAACTCATCTTGTCTGTCTTATGTTTTTTACACATAGTGCTGAATTCAAAGAAAAAAAAACAGACTTTACTTTAAGCTATGTTCAGATTTTAATGCACATTTTTTTCTCATTGTATGTGTTTATTTATTAATTTTTCAATCTCTTTTTTTCCAAGTGTCTACCTGAATGCTAAAATCAGTTTTATATTCATGACAGTTCCTCAGAAAAAATCAATCTCAATCAAAGCAGCTAAGGTTATCATAAATTATCATGAAAAGGGTTTCCACTGAGTAGATGCTTAATTAAAATCTCATTTGAATAATTTTGCATATTAATGAGCACGGGATGAAAATCATTTTTGGAGTTCTAACTTCGCTCGGAAACCCACCGAGATAATAGCAGCCCTTTCGAACATATGTGATCTTATTACCAGGGGGAAGCGCTGCCTTACTCCCTGTACACAGTTGTGTTATAACTTCATTAATGGACGTGTATCTCTGACATTAATAAACTATAACCAGATTAAAGCCTCAGCTAGGTTCAACTTTGACCACATGTATAGCTGCATCTTGAATAAAGCTCAGTGTGATATCGAAACCTCCTCATAGCTCAAGAGAATTAGACGCAAAATCAGAAGGTAGACAATTTTGTTTCCAGAGCAGTTAAGTGTGTTTATGTAATTATTTTTAACGCCTCTTGTGTAGTCTAATGTGCAGATATTTATAATCCTTTTTATGCATCATGACTACTGCACATTAATCTAAGTCTCTGCTTTATCTTGGTGTCTTTGTATACCCAAATTAGAATACAATATAAAATCAAGAATAAGTAGAGTCAATCAAAAATTACGCATTTTGGTTGAATTTGATATTCGCACACATATTACAGGTCACAGGATATACAATAAGCACACATGGTGAAACAATGCCTATGCTCACTTATCTATACATTTTTTCTGTTCTCAGCTCTAAACAGTCCAGAGGTGAAGAATAGAAGACCTGTGGTCTCAACAGCAGTTTATACATCTTATGTATTGTATACATGTACGTGTATGTGAAGTATAAGGGCAGAAATGGGAAAAGTGAAGCAACAGCAGAGACTAGTGGTGAGATCAGAACTGGGTGCTAGAGTTCATTCGTCCTTTTCCTCCGTCACATCTCTGTTCTCCTTGTTATAAGCCTTGACCTTTCTCACTGTTTGCTCAATTATTAAAGATACAATAATGGCAGATTAAGTGTTCAGGGGAATTGTTTAGGGAGTTATGAAGCAAGTTTCTATGTTAATGAAAGACTGTTGGATCTAAATCCCTATATTAAAGTCCTTTAATGGACTGTATTGACTTGTCATTGTGTGACGAGCAATATTTAGCACTGTAATACCAAGGTAAGTTTTTATACATTTATTTTTTTGAACATGTATAATTAATGAACATGTATAATTCATAATGCAACATTGGAATATTATTGGAATTAATATTGACTGGTTCAGTAATCCATAATTTTTTAACAGTAGACCACATTTGATAATGAGTTACTGTAGCACACCATGTAATGGACAGTCAGTTTATTATTAAATGCACTTTTCATTTTTTCTGCAGCACGTACATAACCGTCAACATTAAGGACAATCAATCCAATTTAAGGCAATCAAAGAGTGCTTTTAGAAGACAATATCTCTTAAGGATGGTTGAGACATAAAGTATCCAGCACTCTGTAATCACATACATTTAAACAGACTCTCAGGGTTCGACATTAACCCAATCACAAGTAGCCTAAATTGTGACTTTTCTACAAACTTGTATTATATAGTCACAAAGTTGACACAATGGAAGCTTTTCTTGCTCTCTTTTTCATACTTTCTGTCCTTTTAAGCAAACACATGAGATAAAGTAAGGCTTTAATTAGAGTTGTGTCATTAAAATATCCTCTTTTTTAGACGAGAGTAGGGGGAATCTTGTGGATGGTTGGCTGGGTATTAACAAGTTCATAGATCTTATTACTTCCCCCCTCCATCGCATGCTGTCAGCTCCTAGGGATATGATATCCGATGGCTGGGCTCACATTTACAACAAGTTCATTACGGTGCGGCGGCGGCTCTGGCTGCTTGGACCCAGCTGGTTGGAGGGGTCTATGTTTTAATTAGTGCTGAGGGTGTGCATATTAATTACAACGTGAATGATATTTACTGTACCTAAGGAACACAGGACGGGCTAAAGACACTGGCAAGCCTTAGCTAATAAAGCAAGCCATGCTAATGAGCAAAGAGAAGCCATAAAAATAGACGCTGGTGAGATAATTCATAAAGTTTATTGATCTCTGAGTAAAGACGTTAAGCTCCGATTAAGGCCACAAAAGTAGAGGCATCACACTTTATCAAATAAATAAGCCGTGTGGAGAAATGTGAGCTCAGAGACAGATTGTCATTAAGTAGGTCACGTGACTGCTCGCCTCCAGAGAATGGGCACATACGTTCGCGCAATAAAATAATAAAGAGAGGGTGAGCCAGAGGAAATGACAGAGAGAACGTCTTGAATAAATTCATTGAAAGCAAAACTCTTGGTGTTTTGACAGAAGGAAGACATAATGATTTATCTTTGTGGATTATGCATAGCAATAAGTCTACGCTCTCCATAATAGTGCAGGGTCATATGTTCGAGATTCATGGCTAAGCACTTGATGCTATTTTTCACCATGGGGTTATTAATTTTCTATTCAGCGTGCTTGAATCGTCTCCACATCGTGTTACGTTTGTGGCGTGCCGACATTGTTCTGATGTGATCAATCGCCACAGGGGGTACTTCGAAACTAAGAGTAAAAAATGTATAAGATGCTGTCTTCTGGTGTGAAATTTAACACTTCGCCCATGTCAGACTTTAGAGCACGGTTTAATCGTAAGGAAAACCTTAGGGCTGATTTTACAGATTGACAAAAAAGCAGCTGAAACAGATGCCATGTTAAATGGGGAGTGTGTGTAGGGCACACTTAAGCAGTTTGTGTGAGTGGGATTGCACTGGCAGCTCTCCAAATGAAGACTGTATTGCACACACCAGGGAGAGAGGAGGGAGCGAGAGGGTGCTAGATGCTTCATCTTGAGTCATGTCTGGTATTAAGGCAACACACTTAAAACAGCAATTTGTTTCCCTTGCATCCAATAAACAGCTCATTCCTTTTTCAATCAATCACCTCAAGCAGAAAGATTAAAAGTAGGGGGGAAAAGACTCCAGGCTGCAGGTTGGTGTGTAAAATCAGCGGTGGATCCTGAAGGCAGTCTGCATCGCCCTCTCATAAAACAATAACAACAGAGCAGGAATTTACTCATTTTCACCGAGCTTGCTTTATTACTGCAGCAGTTATGAAGGGTTCCACAAAAGATATAAAAATAGCATCATTTGAAAATGCCTTAAATAAAGTCCCGAACTGTATGAGTGAATATTTGTGGCGTTATGAAGTCCGGGTCCAATATTTACAAACTGTAGATTGTGCAAAATTAGTCATGATGTGAGCAATGCCTCAGTATTGATCTTTTAGGAAGGATTATTCAGAGCATTAATAAATATGGATATGGGCTACAGTGCTGTATGTAATAGTTCTTATCATATGCAAAACATTTTATTTAAAACATGAATTCAGAAGTGTGAAAAGTGCAGATTTAGTGAGTATCACCTGCTTTCAGTTTTGATCACAGATCAAAGTTACTGGTTAGCAGAAGAAGACTAACTTCCTGGTTTGATTTTCATTGCTAGCAGTTGTGTTGGTTCCATCTATTATAAAACAGCTTATACTCAGCAGGTAGTATTTACATGGCAGTGCTTTTCTCTACATATTTAGCTGTGGGGTTCATCATGTTGTACCTCTGAAGCAGTCATGTTTACCAAAAGCCCAAAATAGGAAGCTGCTACAGCTAATCACTACTAACTACTGCCAGGGATTCAGGTGTAAAGGCATATAGACACGATGTCTGTCTGCTAGGGTCCTGCCTACTTCTGGATGACAAAAGGGATGATAATTACTGGGTCTCATTGACAAAACCCATGCTCAGAACCAGTCACTGAAGCACTTTCAGCAAGAAAACACATCTGATAACGTTGTAGTCTTAAATAACACTTTGTCTCTTTAGTAATTGCTAAGCCATCTATGTTGTTTTTTACGGCTAACACAAACTACAAGGCCAACTAGCTTTTAACACAAGGCTAAATTCCAAATTTCCCTTTAACCCATGATGGAGGTTACTAGTGTGGGATAAGGGATCCTACACCCTACATAGTTAACTAGCTTTCTAGTGTACACTATTTGTGATTCACCCCCAGAACAGTTTAAAAAAAAAAAAAAAAGTTTGTCTGTTCCACCTTGAATTCCTGATGAAGCGGCCCTGAACATGTTGAAGTAAGGTCTTGATATTGCGCAATGATTTGTTGTCAATTACACAGTAAGTATTATCTAACAAGTCACATTGTACATTTCTTTAATTCAGTATATTAGTCTTTTTGCACCAGAGTGATTTCAGTAATAATCCATTTAGACAGTCTGCTTTAAATAATCTACAGTATAAACCATATTTAGACTGTCCTTTTGTGTATTATTTAAGTCAACAAGAGGTGAATAAAAAATTCCTGCCTCAGGTCTGTGTGCATGGAGTTTCTGTGTTCTCCCTGTGCTTGGTGGCGTTCCTCTGGGTACTCCAGTTTCTTCCCACATTCAAAAACATGCAGATTAGGGTAATTGTGCCTGTGTATGTGCCATGTGATGGATTGGCACATTGTCCAGGGTGTACCCCGCCTCGTGGTACCTAAGTCTCTTGGCATATAGGCTCCAGGTCCTCGTGACCTGGATAAGTGATATAGAAGATGAACGAATCAATGAATCAATGAATATAGGATGGATAAAGAGTTGACATTATCTACTGTACATTATTATGTGATATATAAACTACACTGAGATATATTTTCTATTAAACTTTTCAACATCATTTAGCACTGGTCATCAGACTGGGTGATATGGCACCTGACAGGATGTTGAATGTCTATGGATGGTTAGCAACAGTTACAGTGGATTGTGTAAATGAAATGTTACAGTTGTATCTGCTTTCCTTTTACTGAATGTTAAAATTTGATAACTGAAAATAGTAACCTACGTTATTCACATAGTTTTGTCGAGGGTTTGTGTTTATAAAAAGCCTAAAATAGGAAGTTAGTACAGGTTTATTATTCAGATGTAGTGGCTTATACACCAGTGTAGTACAAGGAAAATCTACTGTACACACAAAGGCTATAAGGCCAACCACAACATATTTTCTACTTACACTTTCTACATTTCAAGCATTTAGCTGTGGCAGACATTTGGTAAAAATACTATCTGCCATGATACAAGTCAAATGAAAACTTTAAAAAATCTGACATAAATTTGTATTTGCAAAAGTAACAGGTTGTTACGGTGGATAGAATTTAGCTTTATTTATGTTTATGTTAAAAATGAGTACAAAGTTCCTTGGATTAATTGCTTCAAAAGAAAGGCTGAGAACCTGGGGAGCAAAAGGAAACGCAGTGCTCAGTGTCACAGAAATAATGTGTTGCATGATTCTCCTGTATTTCTCTGTTTTGTGTTTTAGAAAGACTGTTAAAACTTTACTTCCCATCATGCACTGCACAACAGTCACGTTGTCCTAATTGTATTCACCTGCACCTTGTCTTGTTTAATTAGATTGTCTACATCTAGTGCTTGTCTCAGTTGGTTCTTCATATTGCATCTATTGGGTTTACGGTTTTGTTTACTGCTTGTGTCTTATAGCACAGCTTGTTAAAAAAAGTTATTTCTGGCTATGATAGGAAGATGTCAGAACCCGTAGCTTCCTGTGTATGGGAATTCGTAGCCACTGACTGGTCAGAGTGCCCATGCTGACCCTTCTCCATTGCTAAAAGCTCCTACTGTGGGCATGTGAATGTCAGAAATGGACCAAGTAGCAATAGAAGATGGTGGCCTTACTTATGTGGGCAATAGATGGCCCTAGGATGCACTATGGGAAGGAGGCATGCAGGTCGAAGACAGTGTGGTGTTCTGGGCAATGTTCTTCTGAAAAAGAACAAAAATGCTGGCATTCCTGTTGATGTTACTTTGGCACAAAAAAATCCTTGTAGACCAAATATTCCCTGAGGTCAGCACCCTCATTCAGCAGGATAATGCACCCTGCCACACTGTAAAATAATTTAATGGTTTGAGAGGCATTCAAAGTGTTCACTAGGCCTCCAAATTTTCCAGATTCCAATCTGATTGGGACAAACAAGCCTGATTCTTGAATGCCCCACCTTGCAACTTACAGGACCTAAAGAATCTTCTGCTATCTCCTTGGTGCCAGATACCACAGCATAGCTTAAGAGATCCTGTGGAGGCCATGGCTTGATAGCTCACAATATAACATCTAGCCAGCTGTATACAGTACACTTTGTGCGGACAGGATGCTACATCAGGACATTCTAGCGGAAGTTCATTTGCATTGTCTTTGCAACTAAGGAAAAGAACTGTGTTCTCAAGTCTAACTCAGCCACTTTGTTTTTACTCTCGGCATGATGCACATAATAAATCAGACCCACTCCACTGACTTCCATATGGTGGCTGAAATCATGGAGAGCAGCATTTCACTCATTCTGCTTGCTCATTTGGTAATTCCCATTTAAGGGGTTGTCTTGCTCTAACACATGATCTGAACACATGTAATTATCAAGCTCTATTGAGTTGGGGGAAGGTGTAGAATTTCAATATATATATTTCAAAATACATATGTTGTGAAAGTATCTAAGCCCAGGTACAGTTGCAATATGTAGAAGAAATAGTTTAGCCATATAGTATAAGTGAGGTACGTTCTCACTGTCAGTATTGTTTGTAGTGGAAAATGATGGTGCTGCTTTGTTTTTGAACCTGCACTCTTAACATGCATGAGACAGCCAGGTTTAAGATGAAAATCAACTCATGATTAATTAGACGGTCTAAAGAGAAATGACTCCTCTGCTTCCCCCCCCCCCCCCCCCCTTACTCACCTTCACTTGTCTGATCAAATTTCTCTCTCTTTCCCACTGCCTTTGTAAAAAGATAGGAATGTTGCTATGCATGGTGTTGACAGGGCAATTAGTCTAAGCATCAGGTTTCCTAACGCGAGCCACTCGAGCTTTCAGCATGCGCGAATATTATTCAACATCAGCTCATTAGCATAAAACACGGTAATGATGACACAATGTTTACGCCCCCTTACACATCAAACCCTTGTTATCCAGTAACTGCGCAGTGAAAATACAAATTTATCAGATTAAGTTAAGAAATGCTAGAGGTCTGGAGTGTGTCCTTGTAGTTTAGGAGGTCAATAGTGATCATACATGCCTGGAATTGTGTTGGTCGGAAGTTCAGATTCCTGCTGGCGAAGTGCCGAATGGAAAGGTGCGATGTTATCCTTCTTTCCAGAAGCCTCCACAGACATGGGCTGTGGAGCTGAGAGCAGGCCCCTCTTTGCTGAAGGGCACAAAGGCTTTCTCATGGAGGCGTGAGGGCTGTTGCCCTTGTCAGAACACCTGCTGTCTTCGCTGTAGACCTTCTTCCTGCCTCCTACCCCTCCTCTCACTGACACCTCATCAGTCCAGGTTCATCACGACTCCGCCAGCTTGAGATGCAGAGAATCGTGACAACAACAGTGAATATGCAGACCATCAATATATAATGTATATACCAACATCATACATATAGGCAAATCTGTGAAGGTTATTAATGAGAAACACACTTTCGCAACCCAATTGGCCTAATTATTTTTGTTTGTTAAATAAATTCTTCTTCTTCCAGGTTCTTCTTTCAGACTCACTTAGCGACCCACCTGCTTGTTATTTTTTGGGCTTTATCTAAAAGTCCTTCGCATATTCCTATTTTTCTTGTCTTTAAATCCCTCCATACCTCTCCTTAACATCCGCATTCATTCATCTACCTCCCACCCATTTTCTCTCCCTCTCTCCATCCCTTTTCCCCTTTCCTCCTCCTCCTCCTCCTCTCTCTCAGTGGTCCGACCGTTCATTATCCTAATTAAATCCAGCAGCTGAACATCCTCTTATCTGTAGGGGAGGAGAGAGGGGCCATGATGCAATAGGGCTGATTTGCATATCCAAAGTTAATTAGTGTGGAGGAGCAGGTGTACAGTAATAATAATTATCACACATGACAGTCACCTGTGCCCGCACTGCCCTTCCGAGACGCGGCCCCTCCCTGCCATAGCCCCTATCCCCAGATTATCACTCCCAGATGCTGATGGAATTCACATTCTTCCCCTCTTGATCACTCTCCATCACCCTCACCTTTAATGCCTTAGCTTTCTGCTCCATCCCTCCTCTTGTTTATCAAAATTATATTGTTTATTTTTCTTCCACACTGTCTCATTACCCAAAGTCTTATCGTTGTTATATCATAACTTAGATGTAAAAATTTTTACTTCCTGTCATTCTTGGGCATCTATTTAATCTCCGACAGCTTCCTGCCTGAGCTCTCAGTCTTTACGTCCTTTTAAGTGTCTACTGCTTTTAGCCTTCTTGAATCCATGATGGTCAAAGTGAGAGAAAAAACTGTTACATTTTTTCAGCCTACAGCACTTTTCTACCATATGAAGTCTCCTTTTCTGAGATTTGTCTCTTCGAGGTTCATCTCATCTCTGTTCTTCATTCTTGTGTTGAAATGCCTCTAATTGCTGTTGCTAATTCTGTATGGACATTTCACAGTGTTTCTACTTTTCAGGACTGCATGGCAGATCACACCTCCAGGTGTCCAAGACGTGTGTGACGTGCCACAAGGTGGTGTATATGTGTGTATGTGCATGTGTGTTTTGAGGTGTGTTTCACTGGGCATATTTAACACTGTCACCATCAGCACTGTCACAAAGCCACATACCGATGTGGTTACCTAGATACCGCTCCCTTAGGATGCAAATGAGATTCTTGGAGGAGTTGTTTTGCTGTGGACATTTTCCTCATAAACAACAGCCCAAGTTTCTTTTGATTATTATTTTTTTCTGTATTCAAAAGATAACAGCGATGCTTGAGAATTCCACTCTAATTAAAGTTCCTTAAAATTTTTTTTTTTTTTTTATCACAACTATTTTATAACATTGCTATTACTTTTACAACTTCAGCCTTTGAATTCACAGCTTTTGAACGTCCAGTCTTTTTGTCTAGACTGTTTTTGACATTTACCTCTCTATATTTACACCTCTATATAGCACAGGCACCAATAATCCCATCCCACACAGTTCTAAAAACAGAAGATGAATGCATCCTCCTTGCTATTGTCTGTTGTGTTTGCCTATCAGTCACAGAGGTGGAATAATTCGTCTGTGAGGAATCGCACAAGCTACTGAAATAAGCAAGGCCTGTCTCCTGTAATACATTATTTATCATTACAGTGAGTCCTGTAGCCCACATATCCTCTCATGTGCCTTTGTGGATTATTTATGCTGTGTCAGTCACTTCCATCATTTGCATGTTTTATGTATTTAGAGGGCTAGAGCCCCCTTTCATGCTGGCTGAAGGGTGGAGAGGGTTGGCAGGAGGGAGAGGTGGAGTTTGGGGGACAGAGAGCATGGTGGGTGCTGGCGAGGGGGCAATGAACATTCATGATATGGTCATGCGGTTTGTTTCTGAGGGTGCCGTCCGGCAGAGGAAGTGCTGGGATGTTGTTGAGAGTGGCTCAAGGGCAGCAAGCAATGTGTTTCGTGCCTTCATCTGACTCGGCAGCATTCCGGTCATTAGCGTAGTGTGCACAGGTGCACATATTTGTGTTGAGAAATGGAGAACATACATGGATGAACATATACTTGAACAACAGCGAGACATCTTGTTGGTGCTGTTTTTTTTTTTTTTCGTTCTGCTCAAAGGAGCACAAAGCTCTAAGGCCTGTTGTGCAGTTCTTTGTCATTAATTATTGTTATGTAATTAGGAAGGCACTCTGCATCATGTTGCAAGGCACCCACATTTGTCATCATGCATGCTTCTTGTAGTATACCCTTCTCATATGCAACACAACCTCCTGATTAATCAGCTGTCTCGAACCATCATGTTGTGCCTGCATGTTTGTCCTCTCTTTACAATCCGCATTTTCTTTGTGTCCATCTGTCAAGCAACATTTGAATGATAATTCCATGAGAGTCATTGTCTTTCATGGTGTTTTGTGGCGTCCTGGTGCTGATGGTGATAGATGGAGAGACACTTGTTCTCCCTGTCCTTGGGTTTATTAAC